>NW_007070521.1:2895-201088 GCF_000164805.1 Carlito syrichta
GAACAGCCTGGTATTGGTACAAGAACAGACATATAGACCAATGGAATAGAACTGAGATTCCAGAAGCAAAACCTCAATTTCTCAACCAACTCATCTTCGACAAAAACCTCCACCACCCACCACTGGGGAGAGGAGAACCTATTCAGTAAATGGTTCTGGGAAAACTGGTTGACCACATGCAGAAAATTGAAACAGGACCCCTATCTATCCCCATACACAAAAATTAACTCTAAATGGATCAGAGACCTAAATGTAAAACCTCAAACCATAAGAACTTTAGAAAATGCAAGACACACCCTTATGGAAGTTGGAACTGGCGTTCAATTCCTGAGCAAAACCCAAAGTGCCCAGACCATAAGAGATAAGATAAATAAGTGAGACCTCATTAAACTGACAAGCTTCTGCAAAGCCAAAGAAACCATCAAGAGAGCAGGGAGACAGCCCACAGACTGGGAAAAAATATTTGCCAACTCCATGTCTGACAAAGGCCTAACATCAAGGATCTACAAGGAACTCAAATGTGCTGAAAAGAACAAAGAACCCCATTACAAAGTGGGCAAAAGATATGAACAGACACTTCTCAAAAGAAGACACACGAGTGACCAGCAGATACATGAAGAAATATTCAACCTCACTAGTCATCAAGGAGATGCAAATTAAAACTACACTGAGATATGACCTAACTCCAGTCAGAATGGCCATTATCAATAACTCAAAAAATAACAGATGCTGGAGAGGATGTGGTGAAAAGGGAACACTTCTGCACTGTTGGTGGGAGTGTAAATTAGTACAGCCACTGTGGAAATCAGTATGGCGATTCCTAAAAGCTCTAAAAATCGACCTTCCATATGACCCCGCAATCCCCCTACTGGAAATATACTCTGAAGAACTCAAATCACTCTATAAAAAAGATACCTGCACACTTATGCTTATCGCAGCATTGTTCACAATAGCAAGATCATGGAACCAACCATGCTATCCATCAAAAGAGCACTGGATTAAAAAAAAGTCACATATACACAATGGAATATTACGCAGTCATAAAAAAAGAACAAAATCATGGATTTCACAGCAACCTGGATGGAATTAGAGTTTATAATACTGAGTGATTTCTCACAGAAACAAAGATCTGAGTATCACATGTTCCCACTCATAAGTGGACCTTGAACAACTACCGAATTACTGTAAGTAAGGATTGACAGTGGCGGGAAACTATGGGGAGGGGGAAGGGAGGGAAAGGGAGGTAGGATTAACGGTAGTCAATATCTGTCTGGGGAAAGGGGGCACACCTCATCAGCAAGGGTAACTGCACAATGAATATTTGTATGCCTAACCCTTAACTGTACCCCACAACTCTAAAATAAAAATATATATTAAAAATAAAAAATAAAAATATATATAAGGATGATGCTCACTGATGTTAATGATGATTTTTCTGAGAAGAGGAATTTGGAATTTTTTTCTTCAAATTTTGTTGTTGTTTTGATGGAGAAGAAGGAGCCTCTGACCCTGATTTGAAATAACCATAATTCTACATTCCTGGCACATTATCATAATTGGGCAATGAAAGTTCCCTTCCCTGTTTGTTAATGCATTTATTTTTACCTGATGCTCACTCTTGTACCCCTTGTCAACAGAGGCAACCATTTGGGCTTGATATAGCTTCTTTGTGTGTATATGTCCTTAACGTATTGTTTGGTGTGCTTACTTTTTTAAGGGACATAAGTGAGTATGGGTTTTATATCTGTTTCTTGTATGATTGTACTTAACACTACACCTTTATGATCCTTCCTTACTGCCATATGTACATTTGGTTTCCTGTTTTTATGTTTCATAGTATCCTGTGATGTTATATAATGTCATTTCTTCAGTGATGAGCACCCAGTGTGCCTTCAGTGCCATTAAGAACAGCTTCATATACGAAAGAACATGTCTGTGGTCCAACAAAACACTGCATTGTTGGGAGGACACTCCTCTAGTATATTTGACTCTAGTCTGTCATTGCCTTGAACTCTTTTATTATTCTGTGACTTGTAGGTCACTGATAACATACAAAACAATTCATATAGACATGAAAATTCTGTCCCATGCAGTAGAAATCCAATTAACATCCCTCATCCCCAGGGAAAAATCAGTTTGGCTTCCACTTGCATACTGATTTAAATATTTCTGATTTATAAATGTGGCTATTCTTTAGATTTTCTTTTGAACTGGTTGTAACATCTGTCTGATTCCTTCATTAATAAGTAACAGGTTTCTTTTTAGATTTATATGAGAGTCATGATTTTACTTTTTTTCTGAAAATTACCTTTTAACACACATGACTTCATATGGATCTGTGTGCAAATTTATTTGGGGAAATATATCAAAGGATAAAATTGCTGGATGTACTAGGTATTACTGGTGTTCATCAACATTTGGTTTTCTCCTCCTTCTAGAAACTCCAAAGACCATATTTCAGTACCACATGACTCATTCTGCCCACCGGGCTGTGAATAGTGGCGACAGGTGTCATTTCCAGGCCAAAGCAATGACAAACCAAGATGAGATCTTTATGTCATATACTCTCTCTTCTCTTATCATGGTGACTGCCCGTGTTTTAGATCAGAGACTGACAAACTGTGACCCATGTAAGGCCAAACCCAACTCACCTTTTGTTTTTGTAAATAAAATTTTATTGGAACATAGGTGCATGACGTGCATCTATGTCTGCTTTTGCTTGGAATGGAATATTTGTAGCAGAGACCATATGGCCTGCAAAGCCAAATTTATTTACTATCCAGCCCTTCCCATAAAGTCTGCTGACCCCTGTTCATATTGGTAAGGCTTCTAGCCACCTGGGTTCCTCAGGCATGGTGTGAAGTAGGATTCACTTCCAACTCATGTTAGGTACCTGAACAAGAGACAAATTTTCATGGGCTTGAGCTACTGAGGTCAGGAGTTCACTCATCACTAGCATCTCCGGGCCAGCTCTGATTGAGTTGTGCTGGCTGCTCAAAGGAATTGCAACTCTGCCTACACACCAAGCCCAGGAGGGGTCCTGTTGTCCTTGTCTCGCAAACCACTGGCATTTTCCAGCTTCCTAACTGTTGCCAGTGAAAGGTGCCAGGGAAGGCCGTGGTATCAGTTTGCAATTTTCTGGTTTTGTGTGCTTGGTAACTCCCTGGATTTCTTCTTTAAATGGCCTGTTTTCATCCTTTGCCCCTTTTTGGCTGGGATAGCTGTCCCTTCATTGTTGATGTGTTCCTTTCCTATTCTAGAAATCTTAGACATTACAAATACCCCCTGCTATTTCTTGAATTTTCTGCATGGCTCGAGTTCTTTATAATGAGCTTTTATAATTTTTACCCCCACAAAAGTGACTTTTCTTAGAAATACAAAAGCAAACAAAAAGTGTAGCAAGAACAGAAATGCTTTAAGCAATGGCAGAAAAATTGGAATAAGCGAACAGCCACCCAGGGGGACTGTTTTGAATGTAACAGCATCACTTCCTTGGATATCTATAAGCTTTGCTAATTTATAGTTATACCCCTCTCATTTCACAGAGCTCAACTTGCCTTCTGCTCCCAAAACCCACAGACATTTCAGCGGTTGTCCTACCCAGGTTGGCTTGAATAAATCACCTCTTCGGCAAGTTGCCAAAAGACAATGGCTGGCACATCTGGGCCTGCTAAGGCTGAAGTGCTGTAGATCCCAAGACCCTCCCTTCCACTCAAGTAGGAACCAGTAGGACTCCTGGCAATCCCCCCAGGAGGATGAAGCACCATCAACTGAATTGTCACCATGTCTGGATGCTGGGTGTCACCAACTGGCATCTACCTAAGCTCTGAAAAAAGTTAAGCATCTGTTCAGTAAAGTCTTTCTATTGGGCAATATTTCCTCCAACTTAATGGTTGAACAGGAGCCAAATCATCAATAGGACACTAATCCTCTCCTTGTACCCGTTGTATGTGTTTTATTAAGCATGCATACTTTTGAACTGATGTTCAAAAATGCATTCCCATGCTGTCATTTCTGCATTGTTTGGACAATCTCTGTGCAGCCTGAGTTTCACCTTCTAGCCATCCCCTTTTAATTAGGTTGATCTGCACGCCTGCTGGTGTGGAATCATGGTCCACCCTGCACCATCCCAGGCATCTCTGCAGGGCGACCAGAGACCTCAGGCCACCCAGCTACACGAATGACCATGCTAGAGGGAAGGGGTGCTGCCCTGGAGGCAGTTGCCAGTCAAGGGACGTCCTGCCACCCACAGACATGGGGGAGTTTCTCCATAGATTTATACAGCCTCTGACAAAATAGGAAGCAATTATCTGTTGGATGAGGTAGAGACAAAAAGTACAATACCCTGTGTGTTAGTGGCTCCCCTGGCCAGTGGTCACCCCAGTGATACTAAGGGCTGTGATGATGGCTGGAGGTCATGGGCAGCAGCAACCTGGACAATGTGTGTCTTAACAGAGCACTGAGGTACCTACACTACTAGGCATGTGTGCCACGGCCTGCCCTCTGAGTTATTTATTTATTAACTTGTTTATTCCTATTAACTTGTTTATTCCACATGATGGCACTGTAAGCTATCTGCTATTATGACCTCCACTTTATAGAAGGGAAAACTGAGGCCCAGAGAAGTGAGGGAAATGCCCAAGAAGAGAAGTGGGTCACACCTGAGCCCTGGGTCCTCTTCTCCTATTGCTAGGCTGTTCTGGCATTGGGGATCCTGTGTGTGTGGGGTGGGGGGAAGGCCATGAGCCAGAGAAACACAGCAGTGGGTATGTGTGGTGCTCACATTCACAAGAATGTGAACTATGACTCAGTGGTTCCCACCAGTGGCAGTGTGACAAATTGGGGTTCTGTGTGCAGTTATGAGCTGTGTGTATTACACATAATTTGCTGCAATAACTGTTGGGCTCCCAGCAAATGTCTGTAATAGAAAGGGCAGACAATGACAGATGATGGCATTGACGATGTGGAGAAACCAGAACACGCATGCATGGCCTGTGGGGATGTAAAGTGGTCCCACTGCTCTGGAAGACAGTGTAGTGGGTCCTCGAAAAATAAAAGGGATAGAATCGACCCAGAAATCTTGGGTTGATACTCCTCCGTATCTTGGGTTGATATTCCTCCATATTAACCCAAGAGAACTGAAAACGTATGTCCTCACAAAAACTTGTACATGGATGTTCAGAGCCACACTGCTTGCAAAAGCCAAAAACTGGGAGCAATCCAGATTTCCATCAACAGATGAATGGATGCACTGACTATGGTATGTCCATGCAGAGAAACTTATTTGGCAATGAGAAGGAGTGAAACACTGATCCATGTCACAGCATGAGGACCTTAAAAACATCATGCTAGGTGGGAAGAAGCCAGTCGCAAAAGACTTATACTGTATAATTCCATGTATTTGAAATATTTGGAATGGTACGATCTATAGAAACAGAAAGTAGATTAGTGGCTGTCCGGGACTGTAGGAGGGGAAATGGGGAGACTGCTAGTGGGCATGTAGGATCTTTTTGGGTTGGTGGGAATGTTCTAAAAGCGTACTGCAGTGATGGTTACACAATTCTATAAATTTACTAAAAAAAAGTCACTGGGTTGCACATTTGGAAATGGGTGAACTTTATGGTATGCAAGTTATACTTCCATGAAGTTGTTTTTAAAAAGTAAGCAGCAAAATGAAGGTAGCAGGCTCAGGTTTGCAAATTCCTGACATTTTTATAAATCACAGCTGAGGAATGAGTATCTCTGGGGAGGGAGGGGCCACTGTGGATTGCCCCCAGTCTCCTCCCACTTTGTCCTTCTGTCTACCTAGGTCCTGAGCCAGCCACCAGAACACCTCCCTTCCACTAGAGATTGGTCGAATGGGGGATGATGCATGTGACCAGGTTGTGGCTACATTGGGGCTGTCATTCGTATTTTTTTTTTTTTGAGTGTGTAATTTTAGAAGGAGAAGGAGAAGGAGGAGAAGGAGAAGGAGAAAAAGAAGAAAGAGGAGGAGGAGGAGAAGGAGAAGGAGGAAGAAGAAGAAGAAGAAGCAGAAGAAGAAGAAGAAGAAGAAGAAGAAGAAGAAGAAGGGTTTATTAATCACAACATGAAACTGACAGACATTCTATTAGAATAAACCAGGGTAAATACTGCTGTTGTAAAATTTACATTTCTCACATCTACTTCAGGGGGAAATACTACATTATTAGGACTCTTCTTGACCTTATGGACTGACTTCAGTAAAAGTTTTTAAAAATGGTAAACAACAATTAACCATATAGTCTAAAAGTGCTAGGTGGTAGCCAGAAAGGCAACTATAAAACAACAGCGGCAGGGTAAGGGCTGTCTTGTTGGGCATGAAGAGCCACAACTCCGCTTGGCTGTCCCCTTAGCGCACCTTCTCACTGGTGAGGCACCTGCTTTCTGCAGTGCCACCAGGAGTAGGAAGCTTCTGTCTAAGGAACAGACACTTGACTGGCCAAGACTCAAGAGAGTTTTCTTTCCCCCATTGCTGTCTGTTGGAGCAGAAACAAACACCCTTGTCTTTTCCATACTGGGAGGCAAGGGTGGACTCAACTGTCATGATCTCCTCAGTCGCCATTAACCCGTAATGAAATGTCAGGAAGAAGACTTTGCAATATTTCCAGTTTCTAAAATAACAAGGCTTCTGAATATTTTCTCGAAACTAGCTTTCCTTCTTGGTACACACCTTGATCAACATGACATGTTAGGTGTTTTAGCAATGTTTTCTATCAGCTACACATTGCTCTAGTAAAGGGTAAGGATGGGTTTCTAGCAGTTTACATAGAAAGCATCTGCGAATAGGCTTTGTTCTCACTTTTCTTTCACTTATGTGCCTGTGGAAGTTAATCTGAGTGTGCACACATACACATGTGCACACATATGTGTATAGATGTGAATTTGGAAGTGACATTTACCATTAGAATGACAATAGACACAAAGGGACAGCCCATGAGGAGCGCGTCTTCCTCGCCCCTAGGTGGAGGCTGGCTCTCATCATCCATCAGTCCTGCGTTACCAGGTCTCACCACCATGGCCACGTGCACGTCCGCCACCTCAGCAGCACTGGCCTCTCAAGTGACATCTATCAGGAACAGGATGTTGTGAGGGGCACACCTGATGCTGTCTGAAATCTTCCAGTAACTCTCACTCTCCACTTTGTGTCCGATCTAGGTATCAAAGTGGCTATCAACAAGCTTAAGAATATCCCCCTCTGTCGAATGCCCAAATAGCAGTTTCTGTGCCTCCACACTCCCTGAAGAATAGATGTATACCTTCATCCCGGCTTCTTTCCACTTCTGGACTGCAAAGAACCTGGTCTTCATTTGCCCCACTGTGAAGGCTGTCCTCCACAGGTGACCCTGCAGCTGATTTAGTGCTGTAGTCTTCCCATCCAAAGCCATCTGCCAGCACACGTTGTCCACCACAGCCTGGATCACTCCTTGCAGGTCACCTACTCTGTGCCCAGATGCTGCAGGGATGGAAACTGCCCCATCCAGGTGGGCGTCCTCTTCTTCCTGCTTCCTCAGAAGACTGACATCCTGCTGGCACTCCTCTTCCCGGTGTGTCTGCTGATACTCCTTAACATTGTCTTGGATGTAAGGAAATAAAATGTCCTTCACAAACGCTGTCAAGGTTATGGTACCTTTGATATCCAACAGGAGCACGGTGACCTTGGCGGGCACCAAGAGTACTACCATCTCCCCACCAGAGACTGCGGGAGGTGGCCTGCACTGAGAGAGGGCGAGGGCAGCGTCCAGGCTGGCGGTAGCCTGGCACAATCTTGGAGCCAGTGAGCACGCATGGCAGGGCCAAGGGGCACACACCACCTGAGCACACCTGGGCACGGAGCGGCGGCCCCAGGACTAAGACTTTATTTTTTAAAAGCAGTTTTAGGTTCACAGCAAAATTTAAAGGAAGATTTGGAGATTTCCCACATAATTCTGCCTCCACACAGGCATCTCATCCCCCATTACCAGTGTTCCCCACCAGGGCACATTTGTCACCATCAAACCTACACTGACACATCGTTATCCCCCAGTTTAAAGTTGACATCAGGGTCGAATCATGGTGTTGTGCCTTCTACAGGTTTGACTAGTGTGTACTGGCATGTATCTACCACTGTAGTATCAGACAGAGTAGTCTCCCTGCTCAAATGATCCTTTGTGTTCCTCCTGTTCATTTCCTCACCCTAGTTACTTTTAAAGAGATGCCAGAACTGGATGCAGTGACTGACACCTGAAATCCCAGTACTCTGGAAGGCCAAGGCAGGAGGCTAGCTTGAGCCTAAGGGTTCAAGACAACCCTGACCTCGTCTATACAATAAATAAATAAATAAATAAAAATTAGCCAGGCATGGTGGTGCACACCTATAGTCCCAGCTACTTGGGAGACTGAGGCAGAAGGATTGCCTGAGCCTAGGAGGGCCAGGCTGCAGTGAGCAGTGATCATGCCATTGCATTCCAGCCTGGGTGACAGAGTGAGACTCTGACTCAAAAATAATTTAAAAAAAATAAAAAGGTGATACCAGAAGAGGTGCCCATTCTCTGCTTGGGAACACTGCTGCATCTAAATGTCCAACTGTCCTGCAGCCCTGAGGAAAGCCAGCAGACATGGATAGATCTTGAGACCTGAGACCTTCCTGTGTCTGTCAGCATGCACAGGGAAGTTCCGCCACTCGCATCTACACTTGCCCTAACTGACCATCTCTCTTGGCTCTCTCTTTCCCTGCATCCTCGTAGGCACTCGGGAATGGGCGAAATCCTAGCCAGAGCCACAGTCAGCATTTTAGTTATGGCACGAAACCCAGCACTTGTTCAGTCTGCCCAATCCAGAGTGAGCAGGTAGTAAGAATGTTCTCATCATGAGGCATCATCCAGGTGCTGTAGTGCTGGACATTTCTGAAAACAACAGGGTCCTCCCCTCACCCCATTAAGTGTGCCAGTGAGAGTGAGACACACACAGGGTTGTCATCCATGATTCTGCTGGAAAATGTTACACACTTGTGAGTTGAGCAGTGGAGACAGATGGAGAGATTGAAAGTCCAGAGCAGTGACCCAAACCCTGAACTCCAGTCATTGCATGGCCCCAGTGGCCAGATTGGTCCAGCAAATTGAGTCTGCCATAAATTGTAATTTTCTCATCCAATGACACAGGTCAACAGCCACATTATGAAAGTGGTTTTTCACATGGATTAGTTAAAACTCATTCACTAAATGTGTTTGGCCTTTGGGTTGGCTCTGACTTCACACATAATGACACCACAGGGTTGGCAGGAACTGGGGGAAATGAGGGGATGCCTGGACACTAACCTGGGTCCTGCAGAGTGGGGCTGGCTCCAGAGGGAGGTGCCCCTTCAGCTTTGCTCCCTGGGAGCTGGCCCTGAGGGAGGGCTAGGAAGGATGTGGTAGGTGCTATTTCAGACCGGAGATGAGAGGTAAGGACTCTCTGAGGAAAAGGAAGGGTGTGTGCCACCCACAAGGAGGAGTCCTTTGTTCTGAAGGTCCCAGGAGAGGCAGAGCAGAGAGGGTAAGGGACAGCTTGGGGTCAGGGGGACGTGCAGTGACTATACGACCTGTAGGCCCTGGTTGGAGTTTGGGTTGAAATTTTGTTGTGGAAGAGAGGGAGTGGGGTTGTCTGAGTTGCAGATTTCATGTATGAAGAATGGATAGGGTGGAGGTAATATGTCCATACAATCAATAAAAAGCCAGAGAAGGCTGGGCATGGTGGCTTCTTCTGTAATCCCAGCACTTAGGGAAGCCAAGGTGGGAGGATCACTTGAGCCTCAAGATCAGCCTGGGCAACATAGCAAGATCTCCCAACAAAAAGTCAAAAAATTAGCCAGGTGTGATGGCACATGTCTGTAGTCCCACCTACTTGGGGGGCTGAGGTAGGAAAATTGCCTGAACCCAGGAGGTCAAGAGGCTGTGGTGAGCCATGATTGTGCCACTGCACGCCAGCCTGAGCAACAGAGCAAGACCCTGTCTCAAAAAAAAAAAAAAGGAAAAAAGCCAGAGAAAGGAGTGAAGAGCTAATTCATGCCTCAACAAGGGTGAATCTTGATGCTGTCACGTTTAGAATTGTTAAAGGATATAAAACGACAGGTGGGAGGAACACGTTCTAGTGTTTTATACCACTGTAGGATGCCTATAGTTAACAGTAATATATTATAGTTTCAAATAGCCAGAAGGAAGATATTGAATGTTCCCAAAACACAGAAACAATAAATGTTTGAGATGATGGATATGTTAATTACCCTGATCTGATCACTAGACATTATATATATGAAAACATCATAATACCATGAATGTGTACAGTTATTACTTGTGAATGTAAACATTACCATTAAATAACAAGGTGATTTTTAAAAAGCTGGACATAAAGGACCACATAATATTGCAAGTCCATGTGTGTGAAATGTGCAGAGTGAAATCCAGAGAGATGGAGAGCAGGTTGGTGGTGGGTTAGGCTCAGGATGGGCATAGGGCATGGGAGATCAAGTGGAAACTAGGTGAAGGTTAAGGCTGGCCTGACCAGGCTCCCACCCTCACATGGTGGTGACAGAGGTGAGAAGTAGCCAGTGCCAGTATATGTGAGAGGCAGAATCTCTGGACACTGTGGAGACTGGGACCCGGGCAAGAGATGGTGCCTATTCACTTAAAACACACACACACACACACACACACACACACACACACACACACACACAGTAGATTATTCCAGTCTATGACTGGATCGTCCCTTTACCTTGATTTCTTTCTCTGTGATTTTGGGAGGCACCCTCTTTCATCGACATCCTTCACTACAGGATGCTACATGTAATTCCTTAGATTCACAGAGTACTTGACATTCATCACAGCATTTTCACACACAGGGCTTTACGTGATGCTCCCTGCCACATGAGGAGGCTGTAGGGGCATTACTGCCCTTTGGCTGCACATCAGAGATGGAAACTCCGTGTCTGGGGAGGCCGCCCTGTCTCACAGTGGCAGTGGCAGTGGCAGGACTAACCGCCTTCTCCAACCTCTTGGTCACTCCCTCAGGCCTGGCTGAAGCCTCTGTCTCCAGGCAAGACTCATCATCTGTACGGCCCTGGACTTCCCCAGGAAGCAGTGAGAAGAGGAATTGTACACTAGAGCTTCACCATCTCTGACCAGTGTAAGAAAGACCCAGGGCAGATGGGGACAGAGGCATATTACCTGGGTGGGATGTATTGTTCTTTATTTGTTGTTTACCTTGAAGAAGAGAGAGCTCACTTGCTCTTACTGAGAGCTTCCTCCCCATCCTCCTGACACCCATCCCCCACCCCACTGCCCCCCACCCCCTGTGTCCTGCACCTGCCTGGGATCTGCAAATGCTCCCAACCCCGGGCTCCAGCACGTGTGACAGACCCCAGGTCACAGCCTTCCCCACCAAGGGAAGCTTCTAGGGTATAGGGCAGAGTCTCTTGATATAGGCTTTTAAAAAAATGCCCCTGAATAAATGGATTAATAAAACCTATGATATGCTTTGACCAGAGAATCTTGTTTTTGGAAATATTTCCCAAAGGAAGAGCTAATTTACAAAAGAGATCACAGCTACATTATCTAAAATAGCCAGAAATGTGGAAGTAATCTACATGCCATGCTGTTGCCAGCTCACTAGGGTGATGGTGTCAATAGCAAAGCAAAGACATTTTACTTCTATTGAAATGGTAACCACGTGGGCTTTGTAGATTCTTGGAAAATCAGTTTTTAAACTGTCAAAAGAAAAGCAGAATGCAAAAGAACACATAGACAATGATTCCGATTCCGTTCATGTAAAAATGTGCAAAACAAGGACTGTCACCAAGCAGATGAATTGATGAATTCTTGGTGCTAAGTGGCAAAGGGGTATTTGGGTTCTTGTTTACCATTTTTTCCCCAGAATATAAAGATATTTATTCAATAAAAATGAAAGAGCAACCATGTTTGATTAAAGGAATAGAGATACAGATGAAGAATGGCTCTTCAGAGCTGAGCTCTATGGATGTGATTTGGCCAGAAGGACGGATGGAGAGAGGGCAGCATCCGGCTGCCTCTGAGAGCCAGATGGAGCTACTATCTCCTCCCAGGAAGTCATAGCCTGAGGCTGTGTGTGATCTGCGGGCCAGCCTTCTCATTTTATTGGTTTTATACTTGTTCAGTGAGTGGTTGGGTGCTTGTTGTGTGCCAGATGCTGGGTTGGGCATTTAGAAATCAGAGGAACTCAGAAGTAGAAACCTTGCCTGGGAGTCTTGTGTTCTTCTAAGGGGAGATTGTTGTCGTGAGGTGAATGGTGTCATCCAAAACATGTGTCCGCCAGGAATTTGTGAATGGGAACTTACTTTGAAAAAAATTTTGCAGATGTAGTTAGTTAAGAATCTTGAGATCATCCTGGACTTAGGATAGGCCCTAAATCCAATGACTGATGTCATATAGAGAAAAGGAGAGGACAAGGGAAAGAGACCATGTAGCGGCAGAGGCAGAGGCAGAGATTGGAGTGATGTGTCCACAAGCCAAGGGGTGCCAAGTGTTGCTGGCAACCATAAAAGTTGGAGAGAGGTCTGGAACATTTTCTTTTTCAGAGCTTTCTTGTAAAAGCAACATCCATTTACTGGCTGCTGGCTCAAAGGTCTGTGATCTGCATGGCATTTTAGAGGTTTCCAAGCTGTATTCACTCATATATTTTGTGTGTTTTGACCCATGCTGCCCTGTTAGGCAGAATCACCATTTTCTAGATAAGAAAGGAGTGTTTGAGAGCATGTGATCAAGGATCTCTGTCCAATGCTGAGGCATGGGCGGATAGAGAACTTGCATTCAGGTGGGGTGGGAGTGGGGTCCCAGAGTCACCCAGGAGTTCTGGCCATGTGAACCTCTCCTGTGGATTGAGAAGTGTTCCTCTCTTCCTATATGTGGGGAGGACTCAATCCCCACAGCTGTGGAGCAGCCACAGAGAAGGAACATCAGGACATGCCATGGTGTCCCAGTCTCTGTATTCTGCCCAGGACAGAAGGAACAGATAAAGGCAGGTGGAAGAGGTGATGGAGCTTGACTCCTGTCAGGTGAGCTCTGGCCCCAGCATTATGGTTGGGAGGCCATGCTCTTCTCTGGGAGATCAGCTGAGAAACTGTTAAAATGTTTCTGAGAGGAGGTTTCTAGCAACATTACAAGGTCAGGATCCACAAGTGAGCTATCTGATACTCATACATGAATAAAGGATGTATATCCAGCCAACTGGAAAGAATACAGCATTGCTATGTTTGAGGAAGTAGCAAAGAGCAGGTCCCTGGGGGACCTCCCACAAGTAGTACTTAGACCTGATCCATCATGAGCCGCCCAGCCTGATGAATCTCCGAAAACGTAAGATGTGATTGGTGGTCTTTGGCAGATATGGGCAACTCATCTTAGCTTCTGCCAAAAGGCAGAGCATCATCCCTCATGGGCACTCAGAGGTTACCCCAGCTCCACACTCTCTGCCAGACCCTGTCTCAGTGGCTGCCCTGTGGGCAGTTGAAGCATGTCAGGGAAAGTATGCATTCCCAACAGGCACAGCAGGTGACTGGGATTTCAAAGCAGGTGTTGGAGTCTTGCGTGCACACTCTCACCTGCCCAGCCTTCTCACTGGGTGAGGATCCACAGGTGGGTATCCGCATAGCAGAGAAGGCATAGGTGTCTCAGGCTTGTGTCTGTCCACAGCCTGATCCCTGAGGCTTTGGCATCTACATCATAATAAGTTTGGATGTAAGGGCTCCTTCTGATCATGTCTCCAAGGGTCTATGATGAGTGGGGCCTGGTCATAGAACGAATAATGGGATCCCAAGGCCTCATGGTGGAGTCAGAGTGAAAGGGGGAAATGCACTGGGTCATTGGCCCCTCCCATCCACCTTCCTGTCACCTCCCTGTGCAGAAGGCTTAACTATAGGTCAGCTGCCTTCTCCTCCCCAACCCGATCACCAGTGGCTCAACTTTTGCCTGATGAATGAATTGATCATAGAGTGAGGCTGTGACCAGTTCTGAGATCAAGATGGGGGCCTATCAGTCAGGGGTCCCCAGAAAAACCCACAGTCCTGTTTGGCATGACCTGGTCATTCATCTACAGCAAAGGGCGATCAGGACTGGGCTGATGGGGATGGGTCTGGAAAGGACTCTCTGAGCATGTCCACGGGGATGACAGCGAGATGCAAAAAGGCTTAAAGGGGAACTTTCCAGGTGACAGGAAAGGCAAGGGCAGAGGTCAGGAAGCCAATGCAGGATGAGCAGAGCAGGCGGTGGCTGGGGTGAGCACATAGGGGCTGTTGTTTCCTGAAGTCTGAGACACGCTTGGTTGTGAGATGCATGAGCCTCCAACAAGAAGGGAAATTTCCACCAATTAAATAATTTTGAGAGGAAAGAAAACACCATGTCTTTGCTTATTTTGCACTCCTTGAAAGAGCTCCTTTTGACGCACATTTTCCTTTTTACGTAGGCACAGGAGTGATGCAAGAGAAACATCCTTGATGGGTGCTGCCCCCACCCTCTTACCATCCTGAGTCTGACTCTCCTGAATCACCTTTTGACTCAGTCCTCGATGCCTATGTCTCTCCCCCAGGACCATCCTCGGTGCATCTTTGATGGGTGACACAGCAATCTGTAAGGGAGCGATTGTCTCTCTCTCCAGGGCACCAGCCAGGCCCTGGCACACACATGGCTACTGTCATGATGGTGCTGACCCACATGGCTGCATCCTGGCTACATAGACTCTGTACAGCAATCTCCTTAGGCAAACATGGCATTCTCCATTTTCACAAGAGTAATGGGAGGACACAGGAGGAATCTGAGCACTGATTCTTGTCTTCAGCTCACCTGGAGACTGTGGGTGGAGAGAGAAGTGGGCACAGGAGGAACAGCTGCCATTGTCCTGGAGTGGGATCAAGGTGCCCATGGGGCAATGGGGGAAGACAACGCGTTTTTGAGATAAAGCTGGTAGAATTTGCTGATGTGGGAAGTGAGGATAAAGAAGCAATCTAGAGGACTCAGGGACTGGACCTAGGATCTAGGAATGGGGATCCTGGACCTCGCCTCCCAAGAGGAGAAGCTACAGGTAGTGCAGGGAGGACTCACAGTTCATGCAGCAGATGAATCTGGGAGGGATGTCGAGTGCTTGGCTGGCTACACCTGGAGCAGGTGAGGCATGACTGGAAACACAACTTGGGAGTCACAGGTTCCCTGTGTTTCACCCAGGCTACTGGATGGAGTTGCCTGGGGGTAGGTGTAATTGGAAACAAGATGACGCTGTCACAAACTCCCTTGGTTAGAGTCAGAGGTGCCAGGTTTAAGCCCAGCCACCCTTGGTCACTGCTGTGTTCTCTGCCACCGAGCTTCTACCTCCATCCAGCCAGAGTGGGAGGAATCCAGGTCATACTCCTGGAGTTTGGCAAGTGCCATGCCGTGACTTCCCTCATCAGGGAGACCCCTGAGCCTGTGGAGAAGAGATTCCGGGGCCTTCAGGGAGGGACAGGCAGCCACAGAGGCAGGACTGGCAGAGCCAAGGAAGTCCCCCTGGCGAGAGCATCTGGCAAGGCCCTGAGATGGGATGGAGGGAGCTGGACAGCTCACAGCAGTCCTGGCTGTGGAGTCTTGCATGGTTTGGGGGGATTTCCCACCAGCTTCACATAATAATAATAATAGATGTAATTTGCAGATCAGAGTGGCTTACATTTTTTTCTATTTGTTTTCTTGTTTCCAGTTCTATTTTTTGTCTTGTCTTTTGTCTTCTTTACTCTCATGATTCAAGGAATGAATTTATGAGCTCCTTTATTTCTTGGAAAACATAAAAGCAGTTGGAATATACATTTTCTTCTGTTTATGGAATAATTATGCCTTCAAAGCGGTGTTCTTATCTGCTCTTTTGTCGGTTATATGTTTCCTTTTCTTGTCATTCAAAAAAAAAATCCAGTTTCTTTGCACAGACCATCTGTCTCTTACATTTGTTGTGGGGTATTGTGTTAGGATCTTCCGTTTTACCAAGTGGTGGGGTGGGGACCCCTTCTTGACCTCAGTCCCTGTTTACCTGGGTACAGATATACCAGGAAAACAGAGATATCATGTGCTTATGGTACCCAGGAGTAGCCTTGTGGGGTAACTATAGTACAAAATCAAAACCAAGGACCTGACATTGATATACTTCCCCCACCTTATTGAGATGTCACCAGCTTTACTAGATCTGTGTGCCACTACCACAGTCGCAGTCCACACTGTCTCGCACCACATGAATCTCTCTCAAACTATTCTTCCACACCCACACCTCCTCCTCCCCTGAGGCCTCTTCTTCACCCCTGGCAACCATGAATCTGTCCTCCAGTTCTTTCCTTTTACCATTTTGAGAATGTTGTATATATGGAACTGTACATAATGTGACCTTTAGAGATGAACTTTCCTCATTCAGTGTAATGTCCTTGAGAACCATCTAAGTTGTGTGTATGTCAGTGAAGTCAGGCTCACTCAATGACAAGGGTATGTTCTGGAAAATGCATTGTTAGGCGATTTCATTGTTATGTGAGAATCATAGAATGTGCTTACACAAACCTAGATGGTACAGCCTGCTACACACCTAGGCTGTATGGTCTAGCCTATTGCTCTGAGATGACAAACTTGTACAACATGTTACTGTTCTGAATATTGTAGGCATTTGGAACACAATGGTATCTGTGTATCTAAATACATCTAAACATAGAAAAGGTACATGGTATGTCTCTCCATTTATTTAGTTTTTTTGCTTCTTTTATTAGTATTTTGTAGTTTTTACCCTACAGATCCTATACATGGCATGTTATATTGATATGTAGGCATTTTTTGAGCTATTATAAATGTACTACATAATGTTTTAAATTTTAGTTTCTATGTGTCTATTGTTATTACATAGCAATACAATTAACTTTGTATGCTATTCTGCAAACTTGATGAACCCACTTATTAGTTTTAGTAGTTTAAAAATAATTTTGGGGGGATTTTCATGTATACCATCATGTTATCTGCAAATAGGGACAGTTTTATTTCTTCTTTTCCAATCTCTATGCCATTTATTTTATTTCCTTGACCTGTTGCTCTAGCTGGGATTTTTAGTACCACATTGAGTAGTAGTAGTCACAGTAGACATCTCCAACTTGTTCATGATATTCAGGGAAAAGCATTTGAGTCTTTTGTCACTAAGTGTGATGTTGGCTGTGATTTTTTTTTTCTGTCGATGATTTTTATCAAGTTGAGGAAGTTTCTCTGTACCTGTTTGCCAAGAGGTTCTTTTTTTTTTATTTAATCATAAATGGGTGTAGAATTTTGTCAAGTACTTTTTCTGTATCAATAGATATGATAATGTTTTTCTTCCTCACCTTTTGTTATGGTGAATTACATGGACTCATTTTCAGTGGTCCTTACCTTGTATTCCTGCAATAAACCTCACTTAATTGTGGATTATGATTCTTTTTGTATAATGCTTGATTGAATTTACTAGAGTTTTGTTGGGGATGTTTGTGTCTAAGTTTATGAGAGATATTTATATTATTTATATTTATGTGTTTTCTTTGTCAGGTTTTGTACGGTAATACTGGCTTTATTAAGTGAGAAATGACATGTTTCCTTCTTATTTATTTTTTGGGAGAGATTGTGTCTAATTGGTGCTAATTCTTTTATAAATGTTTCGTGGAATTCTCCACAGATACTACCTGGGCATGAAAACTTTTTTTAAAAAAAGATGTTTTTCAATTAAATATTTAATCTATTTTATATTATGTGAGTGTTTTCAGTTTTCAAGTAATTGGTTGATGCCATCTAAGCTGTGAAATTTATGTAGAAATGTTTGTGATATTTACTCATTCTTTTCATGGCTGCAGGGTTTGTAGTAATATTACCTGTTTTATTCCCAATATTAGTGATTTTTTTCCTCTCTTTTTCCTTTGTCTGTCTTGATAGTCTTATCCTTTTAATTGCTCTTTTCACAGAAACACGTTTTTGTTTCCTTTATTTTCTCTATTGCTATACTGTTTTCAATTTCATTGATTTATGTTCTTTATTATTTTCTTCTTTCTCTCTTTTGTTCCTTCTTTTTTGACTGCTTTGGCTTTATTTTACTCTTTTTTCCTATTATATTGAGGTAGGAACTTAGATTATTTTTGTAATTAGTTTATTAATTTAAGACACATTCGTTTTGTTAATTTAAGCATTTAGTGCACATGCACCACATTTTATATGTATGTTTTTAATTTTCTTTTGTTTATAAGTATTATTTAATTCCTTACTAGACTATTTCTTTGACCCATATATTATTTATAAATATATTGTTTACTTTCCAAATGTTTTGAGATTTTCCTATTGTCTTTTTATTATTGATTTCTTCTCTGACTTTACTATGGTTAGAAAACATATTCTGTATGATTTTGGTTATTTTAAATTTGTTTCGGTTTGTTTTATGACCCATGATATAGTCTATCTTGATGAATGTTTTATAGGTATCAAAAAAAAATGTATGTTCTACCACTGTGAAGTGGAACAGTCTACAACTAGATTCTTTTGGTGGAGAGTGTTAAATTTTTGTGTAACTTTAATGATTTTGTGCCCAGCATTTGTATTAATTGCTGAGAAAGGGGAATTAAAGTCCACAACTTTTTTGTGAATTTGTCTATTTTTACTTTCAGTTTTGGGGTTAGATATTATAAAGCTGTGTTGTTTGGTGCATACATATTTTGGATTGCTATGTCTTCTTGCATATTGATTCTTTCATCATTATGTATTGAATACCCCCTTTTTGTTCCTGGTAATTTTATTTGTTCTAAAGTCTACTTTATCTCATAATTTATATTGCTACTTGTGCTTTTTTTTTTTTTAAAGCTAATGTCTGCATGGAGTAGCTGCTTCCATTCTTTTACTTCTGACATTTATACCATTAAATTGGCGGTGTCTCATAGGCAGCATATAATTGGGTCATGCTTTTGTTGTTGTTGTTCATTTGTTTGTTTTCCTCTTCTCTGCCAATCATTGTCTTTTAACCTATGTATTTAAACCAAGTTTGACATTTTATTTTTGTTTTTTTTTCCTTTTGTTCCCTCTGTTTCTTACTCTTCTGTTTCACCTTTATTGACTTCCTATGTTACTTAACTATTTTAAAATTTTCATTTTGATTTATTGATGGTGTTTTAAATATATCTCTGTGTACAGTTTGTGCTATTTCTCTAGATACTATAATATATCTAAGTAGCTGAACATAGTCTACTGGTATAGGCATTTCTGAGTGCAGTGCAGAAACCTTACTACCATTTTTTTCTCTAATCCTCCACTTAAATCTAATTGCTTTAAGTGTTTACACACATTAGACACCACATCAGATAATATTGTAACTTTTTCTTCAACTATCAAACAATTTTGAAAGTTCATAAATAGATAGTTCCCCTATTTTTATCTATTCCATTTTTCTTCATGAAATCTTTTATTATTTTCTTTCTTTTTGGAGAACTTCCTTTAGCAATTTTTTAAAGGTAGGTCTATTGGTGACAAATTCTGTTAATTTTCTTTCATCTAAGAATTTCTTTTTCTGCACTTCATTTCTGGAAGATATTTTCATTGGATATAGCATTTGAGATTAACAGTTCTTTCTTTGGAAAATGTTATGCCGATTCATTCTGATCTTCATGTTTTCAAATGATGAATCTGCTTAATTTAAATAATTGTTTCTTTCTAGGAAAAGCCTAGTTTCACCAATAAGGCTTTGAATAATTAATTCATAGATTAAAAAGAGATATTTTACCAAATTGGTAAAACACACACACAATTATCAAAAAAGCATTAGGATTCTCAATAATTTACACCCATTTTCTAAGCTTAGCTGATAATAAGGGATGAATGTTTAATTATTCAATATTGTTTATCATCAGCACATTAGGAACATAGTATATTTTATTTATTCTTAAGCCTGAGAACCTTAAATAGAGTACCCACCTGGGTACACCTTTGTAAAGTCTAATATAAACAGTTCCCCATGTTGTGGGCAAGCCACATAAACACACTCATTCAGTTTGTCCTGAGTGCTGTCCCTGATCCATACGAGTCAGGCCAGGAAGACCATGAATAGAGCCAGGCAGCAGGGCTTCACTCAGGCTCCAAGGGTTTGGTTCTTTGTTTTACATCTCCCCCGAGGTCTGCTGGGTGCCATTTAAGCTGCCTCTGTTGACAAGTTGCACAAAGACCACCAGACTTTGAAGTTCTTGTGTCCTGGTAATGTGAGTTGCTTCTTGGTTTGCAACATCATGTGAATCATTATACTTTCTACCTTGCAAAGGTGTGGGATCAGTACCCAACCCCCTTATTCATGGGCACACTGCACATGAGTGATGGGGCTGAAGATTCTCAGGGTGCTTGAGGCTCCAGGGTGACACCTGGAGCAGAAGCCAACCTCACTTTCTCTTACAGTCTGCCACATGCACTTTTAGATCCATTTCCCTGAATCATGGCTGTCATGGCATAGTGGCACAGGGGTCAAGAAGAGTCCAAGGACCTAGGAGCCCTGGTATAAGAAAGTCACTTTCATGGATGACAGTTGTGGAGCAACTCCTGCCCTCTGAATTTTCTTGGGCCTGACATCGTCTTCCTCCCCTGAAAATTCTGTGTCCCTTCCAGAAGACCATGTAGTCACTCTCTAAGAAAGGTCTTCAGGTGTGGGATACAGATCTGTCCCTGTGCAACTGTCTTAAAAGGTGGAGGTTGTGGTGTGGCCTGTGAGTGCTCCTCTCTGTCCTGGAGTCCCTGCTGCCTTGACCTGCAGGTCCCCGCCTACCCTGAGCCTAGTCTGGGCAGTAGTATCGAGGGCTCCAAAGCTATCTAGCCATGGTGCAGGAAGACAGACTTTTGGGTTAACCTGTTGAGGTGCCAAGCTGTCTTTTGACACAATATCCAAAGATATTCAAAGATCATGGGCCACTTCGGGGCAGAAGCGTGGATGTGAGGATGGAAGGGCATCCAAGACACTTAGCAACAAGTCAGGGCAAGCTCATTTAGGAGCAATTGTTTATAACTGAGGGGGAAATGAAGGAAGGAAGGAAGGAGAGAAGGAAGGAAGAAAGAAGGCAGAAAGAAGGGAGCATGGGAAGGTGGGAGAGAGGGAAAACAGGAGAGGGGAAAGGCAGGAAAGAAGGAAGAGAAGGAGGGAAGGAAGGAAGGGAAAAAAGGAGAGAAAGGAGGGAAGGAAGGAGGGAGGGAGGGAATGAAGGAGGGAAGAAAAAGAGAGATGGAGGGAGGGAGGGAGGGAAAGAGGGAAGTAAGGATCAAGACTGCTTGGCCATAAGATCAGCAGGCATCTCAGGAGTGGTACAGAAATAGCCATGAACAAGCCTGGAAGAACCTGGTGGGAAGGTGGGAGGGGTGGCAGGATCCCAACCCAGATGCTAGAGAGTGTTTCACCTGGGCCAGCCAGGTCTCAGGGAGGGGCTGGCCCTATGTGTGTGGCTTAGACTGGGTGGTGGGCAGAGTCCAGGGCCTGAAGAAGGAGAGAAGCTGAACCAAGTTTGGTCCATGAGTGTTTTGTTCCTGTTGTTCACTGGGACTAGCAGTTCAGCTAATTGTTCAAGAGGCAAAGAAAGGGAATTTCGAGAGCCTGTGCTTAGTCTTGTCATAGGTGAACAAGGTGGGCACCCGTGAGTTTCACCTAAGTCATGTGGGGAAGGGGTTCTCTACAGTAAGCCATTCTCTGGAATGTAAAGAGGATGAGGGGATTCCTTGAACCTTTGCTGTTTCCCAGGAGCTCAGGGCTCAGGTAAATTCCAACAGACTGCCTGGCTGTCAGAGCCCCTTTCCTTCCCCAAGCAGGAATGGGAGATGGCAGAATCAGGGCATCCACCTTCGAAGGGGGAGTTTGCTCAGACAGCGCCTCACACACCTGCTCAAATCACGCAGCAATTCCTGCAGGCGGAGGCCTGTCTTGAGTTTTCTGTAGGTTCAAGCCATCATATTGATTTGTAAATATTAATTGATTGAGTCATAAAGGATAGCCCAGTCCTGGGACACAGAGGCTCAGGCTCTTTGCTATTTTCTGTACTTCCCACAGAACTCTGTGTGGAAAGAAGACACTGTTCTTTTTTCTCACCCAGGAATAATATTTCTAGGAAAGATTCCATCCTTCCTCAAGAGACCCGAGGAGAGACAATAGAAGCCTGACTCGGCCTGCTGAGACTCACAAGGGCTGCCTGAAGACTAAGGGGGTGGCAAAAGACCAGGTCCCTCAAATGATCCCCCCACTTCTAAAGACAGTGATCTATCTGCCTCTGCAAGTGTTCCAATGTAGTAACAGGGCATCTGGGAACTGATGCAGAAAAAACAAAACCACCATGCCTCAATCGCTTTCATGCAGAGGGAGCGCCTGGAAATCCTTCCCTTTAAAAGCTGCTTCCTTTACTTTAGTTTCAGAATTGCTTCCTCCCAGAAACTGTGCAAAGCAGTTAGATATTGGCCTTTAGGGAAGTTAAGGAGACGCAACTCCTTTTGGCAAAGGGGGATTCTATTTAGAGACTCCTGGTCTCAATTTATAGCTTAGAAAAGAACACTTTAAAAATAGTCTGCAGCTCCAGCCCCAAATTGGATTTGTCTGGCTGCTGAAGTCTTTTGATTTTTCTTTCACTTTGATGCTTCTGTCCCTTGAGCCTCATCTTCCAGAACCTACCCCAGCTATCGGCCTGAGCCATGAGCAGCCATTCAGGAAGCTCAGAAAACATGGGTCTCTTCAATTCATTGTCTGGTTCATCTCAGGAAATTCACAGGGAACAACTTCTCTTCATAGCATACAGCTTGTTTTGCCAGCCTCTCTGATAGGCAGCCGCTATGATCAGAAGCCGGGTCTGATTACCTCCTCTTTTCCCCACTGAGGAGAGAGGAAGTATCTCATGCCCCAGAGATCCCTCCTCCAAATACCATCACACCGATCATGGTCAAGCACAGGACTCCAGCACTGGACAGATGAGAGGGACAGCAGCTTATTAGCCACAGACTCACAACCTGTGGCAAGGGGATGCTGCAAGCTACATAGGGCCACAGAGGGTACACTCAGGAGCAGAGTACTCTAGGGACCCAGAGGGTGGGGTGCCCCCTGGTTCTCACAGGAGGATGTGATGGGCTTGTTTGAATAATTCTGTAGCTACTCAGAAATGAGCAGGCACTGTGCCTGGTTTGCATGATAAGGGGACCTTATCCATGAGTCAGTCTGGGCTGCCATACAAAATACCACAGATGAGTATCTTAAACAACAGACACTGAGTTCTCACAGTTCTTTAGGCAAGAAGTCTAAGACCAAGGTGCTGGCAGATTTGGTGCCTGGAAGGGAAGTAGGTGCTCTGGTGTCTCTACTTATAAGGACACTGATCCCGTTATGGGGCACCACCCTCATGACCTCATCTAACCCTAATCATACCCCAGAGATTCCTCCTCCAAATACCATCACACTGGGGATCAAGGCTTCAACATATGAATTTGTGGGGGCAGGAAATAGCATCATGAGTGCAGGGCTTTGTGGGGAGCCACTTGGCTGGGGCATACCCAGTATTGCCCCCTAATTCAGACCTTATTTCATGGCTGTCCTGATGGAGAAGGAGAGGACTGGGAAGGAGCACCCTGTCTCCTTGCCTCACCGAGCAGGCCACCTCCTCATCTATTGTCCCCTGTCCTCCCTTCAATTCTCTCTCCAAATGGCCTGAGAGTCTGAAGAGTCCACAGAAGAAACATGCATTGGGAAGGATTGAGGGTGCCGAGAGATGCTGCAGGTGCGGACATCCTTTTCAGAATTACTTGTGAATTACTTTTGTTTGATATATCAGGTTTCTTTGAGTGTGACACTCTTTGGGGATGGGACCTTATAGGTTCACAGGAATTACTTGGATTACATTCAGAAGAATGTTACATCAAACATAACTCCAGCATCCAGCAGTGGCTGCTGTCAATGGTGTGGTGAATTTTTGTTTGTCTGACCCTCAACACAGCATTCATTTACTCATTTGTTCATCCAGTGTCACACGCTTATTGTGGGTCAGGACTGGCTCTGGATGATACAAGTACAGCAGAGAACAAAACTGTAGAAATGTCTCTTCCTCAAGGAGCTGCTAGGAGAAAACAGAAGTAAGCTAGGTGAATAATTCAAGCTGGGCATGGTAGCTCATGCCTTTAATTCCAGGACTTTGGGAGGCAGAGGTGAGAGGATTCTGAGCTCAGGGGTTCAAAACCAGCCTGAGCAACGTGACAAGACTTCATCTCTACAATAAATCAAAAATCAGCCAGGCGTGGTGGCACATAGCTGTAGTTCCAGCTACTTGGTAGGCTGAGGATTGCCTGAGTCCAGCAGGCCGAGGCTGCGGTGGCCATAAATGTGCCACTGCACTCCAGCCTGGGCAACAAAGTGAATCTCTGACTCAAAATATAAATATGTAAATAAATAATAATAATTCAAAGTGCAAAGAGGTTCTGGGGAACAATGTCGGGGAGGTGTAGAGAGTGAGAAGGGCAGATTGAGATTTTAAGCCAGTGTGGGAGGCCCCGCTACAAGGGGGCAAAAGTCTGCAGGCAGTGGTGTCTGAGGAAGAAACAAACCAGTTAGAGGGAACAGTCAGGAAAAGGAGGGGGAAGCTGCCGGCATCAATGGCTCCCAAAGCTGGACACCATCCATGCCACCGAAGGTCCCTCATGGTGGCTGGAGCAGGGACTTGTGGTCAGGGGTACAAGTATCCCCAGAGTGTGGCAACAGTTGGGCTTTTTTGCTCCCCAGCAATGAGTATTGATCTGTCTGTGACCAGATCTAACACCTGTGCCCACCCTGGCCCCTCTACTATGTGCTAGGGTTGGCACTCATATCTGGTCCCTGCTATCTTCAGATCTGGTCAGGAGCCTGCCTTTCACGTGACATAAGCAACCAGTACACTATCCCTACTGTCTGCTTTCCCACTTGCCCCCGGGGCAGATGGACGCTGGGTGGGGAGGAAGAGAGTGAACTCGGAGTTGGAAACAGCTGGGCCCAGACCTGGGGAGACCCTCCATATGGGCAGCCCCTTTCTGAACTGGTTGGGCCCTCAGTGGGCCCTCAGCCCTCCACGTGGAAAGCAAGAACTTGGGGGTTGGAGCAAGGAGGCTCTGTGAGATGTGGGTCTCAATGCCAGATTTCCAGCTCTGTTTTGTGAGGGTGTGACCTTTACCCTGCTCACCACCCACACCTGAGAATAAAATCAAGGAAAAGGAACTTACAAACTGGAAAGAGCTGTTCTCCGGAACTGCGAGGCTTTCTTAAACTTCTGGGGTTATATTGTTACTTTAAAAGGTGGGGGAAAATAAAGGAGGTTTGAGAAGAAGTCAGTTTTTCTTTGGCTGCTGTGTCTGGTGCCTGTCCTGGGGAGACTGGACAGAGTTGGCCATGGGGTGTGTCTAGGAAGAGTACCCAGTTAGTACTCAGCTGGGGGGCCAGGCCCAGAGTGTGGGGTCACCTGGGGAGGCCATAGCTATGGCATTTAAGCCTCATGCAGGGGTGGGGCTTCCTGAGAGCTAGAGGAAGGTGAATTGTGTGCATCCTGTGAGGGTCTCCACTGTCTGCTCCAGGTCAAGTTCCACAGTGTTTTGCCATTCGGGACCATGGACCTCAGCAGAGAAGTTCTACTGGTGGATTTTTCTGGCAACATGGTGGCACCAGTAGTGCACAAGAGCATGTGTGGCCTGTCTGTGGCACCTCCTTGACACAGAAAGGTCTCTTGTGCTTCAGAGCAGGACCAAGGAGGGATGAGACCCTATAATTCAGTCTCAGGCAGCAGATGCAGACAACCTTCCTGTAATGACAAGGAGCAAGCCCACTTGCCACATTCTAGCTCTTCTCCTGTCTTGAGTCTAGGCCACAGCCACTGACAGTCATGACCAGCCCTGTGTCTACCTGCCCTGCACCCCCTCACTGTATCATAACCCCTGGGCTAGAGATGCTGTTTTCTGCATAAATCTTCTCAGGGCTTCATATCTCCCTGGGACCCTAACCACCCTCCCACTGTCCTGTCCTAAGGGGCTCCAACCACCTTGGCCCTTCCTTTCTTCGGTGCTCAACCTCCAGCCCTTCATTGGGCTGACCCAAGACCCCAGTCCCAAGGTGGTTTCCTGGCTTGATTGCCCTCACGCCCTCACTCTATGGTGTGATCTTGTGGATGACTATGAGAGGTGTATGTTTCTCTCTAGGTGGTGAATGTGCTGAGGGTGTTTTCTTCACAGTGTTTCATGTCTTCCCTGTAATACTAGAGCCTGGAGCAGTGCAGACACCCAATGGGTCTTAGAATTCAGGTGTCAAGTTCAAATGTGACCTCTATCTCTTACTGGCTATGACCCTCAGCTCCCCTCACTTCACTTTCACTTCCTGTCAAGTGACTGTGACAGGGCTTCCTCCTTCTACAAGCAAGTGTGAGAGCCCCCCTGCCCCCGGGGATTGATGGGGTAGTGCTGTCAGCAGAGGAGGAACCTGCACAGAGGAGTCAGAAGCCAGAGCCCCAGCACGTGCACTCGTGCTTAGTGCCCACAGAACATATGAAGCCCCATCTCGTCTTCCCTCTTCTGGCTAAAAGCACAGTTGAAAATGAGCCAGTCGGTCACCTCTGAAATTTCTAAGATTTCTTCTGATCAAAGTCTTGAATCCCCAGTAGAAGTCAGAGACTGGGGTGCCACAGATGTTGGCTCTAGGAACGGATGACGTTTGCCAGAAACCATGATAAGTGAGAATTTCAAAACTCAGGGAGAGGAAGTGAGACTCAAATATCAGCAGGGCACCAGGGAGGCTGGGAAATTAGCTCAAAGTTAGCGGTTCGAAATTCCATCAACGTTGCCAATTTGGGAAGGCAACAGAGGTTCATCTGTCATCAGGGAATCCTGGACGCTGCACAATAAACACTGCTGAAGGCACATTCATGGCTGCGTGTCACGGCACACACTCACTTAAGGCACACATCCACACACAGCACACAACCACCCTGGATACACCTCCACTCAAGAACATGCCCACTCAGAGCACATGTCCACTCCTTGCACACATCCACTCACGGCACACATCCACCCAGGGCACAGGTCCACTCACAGCTCATGACCACTCATAGCACACACCCACCAATGTCACACATCTACTCATGCCACATTCCTACTCATCGCACACATCCACTCACAGCACACATCCATTCAGGGCACACACTCACTTATGGCATATGCCCACACATAGTATAAGTCCATTCAAGTACATGCCTACTCACAGCACATGCCCACTCATGGCACCCACCCACCAAGGGCATGCATTCACTCATGGCACACATCCACTCAAGCACATGCCCACTCAAAGCACACACCCACTCACAACACACGTCCACTCATGGTGCACGCCCACTCATGGCACATATCCTCTGAGGACACACATCCACTCACGCACACATCCACTCATGGTACACATCCTCTTAGGACACACATCCACTCATGATGCACACCCACTTATGGTACAAGTGCAGCGGGCTGGTGATGGCAGGGCTTCATTCCCCCAGCTCTCTCCATTCAGATGCATTTTGCTTTCTTGATAGTGTGGTTTTCTCATCCTGCTCCAAGTAGGAACTGATGCACTGTCCCCCTGGAAACAGACCCTGAGTCTGCTGACCTACTTCTTCAGGCCTTTCCAGCTTGTCTTCACCACCCTGGTTTGCACAGCACCAGGCACCTGAGAGAACCTCAGGTCTTGTCCAGGTGACAAAATCCAGACCTTCCAGCACAATCTGCTGTCACATGGAGAAGTATTTTTGGGAAGCACCAGCAAGTCATTGAGGCCTGTCCAGAATGATGACATGCCCTGTAGAGGAAAGGCAGACCTGTCATGGTCCTGAAGGGTGCTGGAGGGAGAGTGCACAGAGCAGGAAAATAGAGTCCCGAGAAAAGAGGGCTCAAGGCAGTTCACTCTGCATTAAGACAGGCCTGATGTCTTGTGTGCTGTTCTTACTGCTTCCTTTTGCTCATGTCTGGGCTTCATAAAACTCCTGGGAGTAGGACTGACATCTGGCCTGCTGTATTTTGAATGTGTCTCCTCCAAAATCCAGATGCTAAGACATAATGACCAATGGGCTTACTTTAAGAAATGGGACCTTCAAGAGGTGACAAGGCCATGAGGGTGGAGCCCTAGAGAGTGGGATTGAGGCCTTTATGAAAAAGGCTTCATGCAGCATCCATTCCTGCCTTCCCACCTCCTGCCCCATGAGGACACAACATTCTTCCCCTCCAGAGGACATGGCAACATAACACCCTTCTAGAGCAGAAAGCAGCCCTCAGCAGACACCCAGCCTGCCAGTGCTTTGATCTTGAACTTTCAGCCTCCAAAACTGGGGGGAAATAAATTCCTGTTCTTTATAAATTGCACAGCCCCAGGTATTTTGTTATAGCAGCAGGAGCAGATGAAGACATGGTCTTTGTTGAATCTTGAGATGTCAGTGAGCTGAGCTCAGTCAAGATGGTGCAAATGATGATGTGCACTTGGGCTCCTCCTCCAAGATTTAGTGTTGTGTATCTCTGTGATATGTGTGTGCCTGTGTGTGTCTCTGTATATGTCGGTGTGTATCTGGGTGTCTGTATGGGCACACCTGTGTGTGTTTCTGTACGTGTGTGTCTGCATTTTCTGTGTGGGTCTGTGTAGGTAACTGTATTATATATGTGTCTCTGTGTGTGTCTGTGTCTGTGTGTGCATGTCTATGTGTCTCTGTGTGTATCTGTGTCTGTTATCTGTACATGCGTGTATCTGTGTATCTGTATGTGTGTTTATCTGTGTGTCTGCGTGTGTCTATATGTATATATATTCATGTGTCTCTGTGTGTGTCTGTATGTGTGTATATCTGTTTTGACTGGATATGGGCTCATGGAGACTAGTCTTGGATCATGTATCTGGCCCTATGGTTCATGTAGGGCAAACTCAGCCCAAGGGTCTGTCCCCATGGAGGACAATCAACTCATGGGTCCATCCCTATGAGGGACAGTCTCAGTTCATGATGTGGCCCCATGGAGGATAGTCTTGGATCATGGGTATGGCTCCATGGAGGGAAGTCCCTTACAATCAGCTGGCAGAAGCTGAATGTGGTTCTTGGAAGGATCAGTTTGATAATCATGTGCAAAAGAAAAATGAACTGCAGCTATCCTATAGCCCCACTCAGCAGTGGCATTGAAGGACAGAGGTTGGGGAGATCTTCCCTGTCCCAGAGCTTTGAGTACTTGTCATTTACTTTGTTTTACATGGAAGGAAAGTGGCCTGAGGAGGAAATATACATGGACTTAGAGGCTGCTGGAATGGCTTGGCTGGTAGGACCAAGGCTTGGAAAGACAGCAATTGGAAGATTGGGAACAAGAGGGTCTGAAGACTAGATACACACCCATAATGTGTAAACCAGTGGGAAGGGTGGGCTACAGAAGGTACTGGGGCCTGTCTCCTAACTTCTATTTCAGGCTTCTCTTACTCATTTTCTTTTAAGTGAAGCTCATTTATTGCTAATAATAGAGAGTTAATATTAGGTGAAAAAAATTGATTTCTGTTAAAGTAAGTTTATCACTTTTTTGTACTGTCATAACAATTGGTCCATAATCTGCCATCTTATGCAATGTTTTCTGAATTAAATATTTCCTGTTATTTCTTTTTATTTCTTTCCTTTTTTTTTTTTTTTTTTTTTTTGAGTCAGGTCTCACTCTGTCACCCAGGCTGGAGTGCAGTGGCATGAACACAACTCATTGCTGCCTTGACCTCCTGGGCTCAAGTAATTCTTTCTCCTCAGCCTCCTGAATAGCTGGGACTACAGGCATGTGCCACCATGCCTGGCTAAATTATTGTTTTCATTTTTTCTAGAGACAAGGGCTTGCTATGTTGCCAAGGCTGGACTTGAACTCCCAGACTCAAGTAATCTTCCCACCTTAGCCTCTCAAAGTGCTGGGATTACAGGCATGAGTCATCATGCCTGGTCCTAGATTTCCTGTTATTTCTTTTGTAAAAATAACAAAGTCATAGAGACGGGTGAGTTAGGAAGCCCTAAGCTCAAGGCTATTCTCTTTGTGTTTCACAGTGGGTTCTTTATGTGTTGCCCTGCCTGCCTTGAAGTGGGAAGCACTGTGTTAGCGTGGAGTTCCACATGTGAGTATGGTGGCTCTGCCCAGTTTTGTCTCATTGTCTTAGGTGCTTTATGAGCCCTGATGTTCTGTTTTTACAGGACAGCTGGAGGGCTGAAGTGAAGGTTCCCTGGGTGTGGGAGAAGTGGCCCTCATGTCTATAAATAGGAAATGAAAGTCACTGCCCTTAATCGTCAGCAAGGCACATCAAAGCCCATCAATTTTGCTAAAAGCCTGAGCAATAGATGATTAACTGCCTTTTAATCAGGGACGGACTTCCTAGGTAATATTTCCAGCCATCTGGAGGGCCAGGGGTTCTTGCTAAAACCAGGACTTGTGAGTGTTCTGGAGTGTGAGGGCTCTAGGTACAGAGGGAGACCGCTCAGTGCACCAAAAACCATGAAATCACCACTTGTTTTTGGTCAGGGCTGCCTTGAGGGTCCCTGAGCCCCTCGAAGGGATCTCCATTCAAGGTGCTTGCTTGAATTCTTTGGGGGGTTCTGATAGATGGTGGGAGGCCTCCTGCACATCAGATAGGACAAGAGCTATATGTTAAATTGCTCCTCACACCAGGCAGGGCTGGGCCTCTGCTATGGAGGCTTCTTCTTCCATCTGGACTGATGCCTCCCCTCACTTTCCCCTACCTCTTTCTCCCCGCTTCTCTCCTCTTTTTTTCCAGAGATGATTGACCTCATCACTTCATAGATGCACAAACATCTTCTGTCCCCTTTCTGTCCTGGGTCTGTCCCATCCCCTTTCCCTAGGAAGTTTTCCCTCTGACCCAGGCTTGTTACCCAGGATCCAAGTGTTTGTTGACAGATGTGACCACACAAAACAAGGAAAAGAGCAAGAAAATCTTATTTAACTCAGGGTTTTCTGTGAAAACCCACTGATGTGACATTATCCTGGGAAAAATGTGTTCTTAGCATTACTCAGTACATAATACAGACAACAGGTGCTGCTGGCCTCACACACATGCCACCCCACACACACATACCACACATACATGTGTGTACAAGTCTCTCTCTCTTTCTCACATGCACACACACACACACACACACACACACACACACACACACACACAATCATATGCATGCCCCACCCCACATTAGTAGTCAAGAGTCCAGGCACAAATCTTCAGGGCTGCTGAGGAATCCACAAGCATGTGTGGTGCTTGGAAATACCCAGGTGGGACCTAGAAATGCTTTGAAATGGGAAGACCAAGAGCACTGACAGGAAGCACCACTCCTCTCTCCTGCCCATCATCTAGGTGAAGAAAGCCTGAGTCCTCTGTGAACTCCAGGATGTTGCCCTGCCATGTGGGAGCAGAGGAAGCCCCTCCTACGCTGCACAGGTCCTTGCTGACTGAGACGGGGTCTCCATGGGGATAATGGGGATCCAACAGTCCAGGGGCTCATGTTGTAACCAGATCCCTGAACTGGGAGGAGTCCAATGAGTTTCTACTCAGATTTGTGGGTAGAACGGTGGTTCTCAAAAGATGTCCTAACCCCTAGAGCTTGGGAATGAGAATTTCTTTGGAAAAAGGTTTTTGTGGATGTAGTTTTGGTTAAAGATTTTGAGATGAGACCATTCTGGATTAAGGATGGGCCCTAAATCACTGACAACTGTCTTTATAAGAGGCAGAAGAGCAGAAGACACAGGCATAGGGAGGAGGCCATGTGACAGTGGAGGCAGAGATTGGAGTGATGCAGCCATAAGCCAAGGACACCTGGAGCCAATAGAAGATGGAACAGACAGGAAGGATCCTCCCTTAGAAGTCTTGGACAGAACATAGCCATATGACTACCCTGATTTCAGACTTTTGGCCTCTAGAGCTGAAGGAACAATTCTGTTGTAAGCCCTCCAGTGTGAGGTCACGTGTCATGGAAGACCTAGGACACTGTCAGACTCAGGCTGGAGTGGGTCCTGGCTCTCAGGTTTAGGGAATAGTGTCTTGGAGCAGGACCTGCAGCCCCCAGGGTGCCTTCTCATCAAGAAGAAAGGAGGAGGCACCTTTAGTGTTAGGTGAAGGACAAGGCAAGTGGGCCAGTGTTCCCAGAGGTGCTCTAGATGATTCCCCTTATTCTGGAGTGCATGGCCCCTTTTTTCCAAAGCCTGAATATCTCTGAGATAGGCCCCCTACCCTCCTCTGTTCCCCTTTGCCCAGCCTCCTGGGGTGATCCCATGTACTCTGGATAGCCTGGGCTCTCTGGAATGGGCAGATACCCCTGCCATCAAGGATGCCCTGTTCTGTCCTTCCATGGCCATCACCTGTCCCTGGCTCTCTGCAACCCTGTGGTCAGATTCACGCCTCTCCTCTGTGGCCAGCAAGGTAGCCCTGGTCTGCCCTAATTTCAATGACACAAAGTCCCCCCTGATTCTAGAAGCTGTGGGATCTTCCCCACCTCCTCCTTAGCCCAGGATTCTGTTTCAGCAGGGCCTGGTTAGGAACCAGCAGCTGCTGATAAAAAGGACCCATCTGTGAAAAGGGAAGAGACTGGCTTTTAGAATATCTTGACAATAGGGAAGGAAATTGCAGGAAATGGGAAGAAATGGCAAATCCGGGACACATTTTCCAAACTGCAAAGATTTTCTGAATATACATATAATAGGTATAATTTACATTCTTTTTCTTATAAAATGCTTCCAGATTATCTCTTTTCCCTTTTTAAACAGGGCAGCGTACAGCCTTATTTGTCAATGAATACTCATGCTTTATCTCTGGCTTTATAGAAATAAGATCTTCAATCCAGAGCCTTAGTCCAGCACATCTTGAACTGCCCTGTCCTGGGACACATTGAGTGACCCAGGGAGGACTGTGACCATGGGGTTGTTGCATTCATGGCTGATCGTGGGGTTGGCTGGACTGAGGTAGCCAAGGTCCTTCCTGATCTTGGCACAGTACAGAAGGAGCTTCGGTGCTCTGTGCTCAGTGTCAAATAAAAGCACACCATCCTGAAGTTATATGGTTGCATTCCTGAAAGGTGTTAGAAGGTACACAGCATTTATGAGAAGTCTGTTTTCCTAGAGAATTGTATCTTAGCAGAGAAGGAGCCTGAGTGCTGACCAGCTGTCCTGTGTTGTGTCCAGTTTTGACCCTGAGAAGCCTCAGAGCCTTGGGTCATCCTAATCAGGAGAAAGTGAGGTGCCCTGGGTCAGACAAGAACTTACTCTTCAATTTCACTGCTGCCTTCATTACCTATCTGAACTCTTGGCCTCAGTTTCTCTGTCCATAAAGCAGGCAAATGTCTGACTTGAAAGGGTGCTGTGTGAATTGATTGAAATGACCCAACTGTAGTCCCAATGTCGACTGGCCTCACATTGTCTCTCAGTTTTAGTTAAAGTTGAATCAATCCTGCATTCAGGGTAGCAGGAACCCAGGTCCCTCCCCAGGAATCCTGCCTATTTCTAAGGACTGGCTCCCAGGAACTCTCCGGGTCTGGAAGGCAGTTCCTGATGTTTAGTACCATCAGGAATCAGTCTGCCACCTGCTGCTGGTGATGCTAAATCATCTTCTCCTATGGTCCCTACAAACTGCTCACACAAGGCATGCATAAAACAAGGACATTCACATTCATATGCAGAATAAGAAATATATTTTATAGCATGAGCCTGATCCTGTGTACACAGGTGTGTTTACAGGCATACCTTGGAGATATTTGAGGTTAAGTTCCAGACCACCGCAATAAAGTGAACATTGTAATAAGGCAAGATGTACAATTTTTTTTGTTTCCTACTATATGTAAAGCATATAAAAGTTATGTTTGCACTACACTGTAGACTATAAAATGTTCAGTAGCATTATATTCTAAAAGTAAATGTATATACCTTAATTAAAAACTACTTTATTACCAAAAAATGCTAACAATCATCTGAGCCATCAGGGAGTCATAATCATTTTGCTGGTGGAGGGTCTTGCCTCAGTGCTCATGGCTGCTGACTGATCAGGGTGGTGGTTGTTGAAGGTTGGAGTGGCTGTGGCCATTTCTAAAAATAAGGCAATAGTGAAGTTTGTTGCATGAATTGACTCTTCCTTTTAGGAAAGATTTCTCTGTAGCATACAATGCCATTTGCTGGCATTTTACTCGTGGTAGAATGTCTTTCAAAATTGAAGTCCCCTCAAACCCTGCTGTTGCTTTATCACCTAAGTTTATGTGATATTTCAAATCCTTTGTTGTCATTTCAGCAGTGTCCACAGCATCTTTACCAGTAGATTCCATCTTAAAAAACCAATTCTTTGCTCATCCACAAGCTACTTCTCATTCATTCAAGTATTATCATGAGATTGCAGCAATTCAGTCACATCTTCAATTTCCAGTTCTAATTCTAGCTCTCTTGCTTTTTCCACCACATCTTCAGTTACTTCTTCCACTGAAGTTTTGAATCCCTCAGAGTCATTCATGAGGGTTGAAATCAACTTCTTTCAAACTCCTGTCAACGTTAATATTTTGACCTCCTCCCTCGACTCACAAATGTTCTTAATGACATCTAGGACAGTTAATTCTTTCTAGTAGTTTTTCCATTTAATTTTCCCAGATCCATCAGAGCAATCACTATCTATGGCAGCTATAGCCCTATGAGATGTATTTCTTTAATAATAAGACTTAAGAGTCAAAGTTACTTTTTGATCCATGGGCTTCAGAATAGATGTTGTGTTAGCAAACATGAAAACATTAATCTCTCTATATATCACCTTCAGAGTGCTTAGATGACCAGGTGCTTTATTAAGCAGTAATATTTTTTTTTTTTGAGTTGGAGTCTCACTCTGTCGCCCAGACTGGAGTGCAGTGGCCGCTCCCGGCCACCGCAACCTCGACCTGCTGGGCTCTGGCGATCCTTCCGCCTCAGCCTTCCAAGTAGCCGGAATTACAGGCGCGTGCTACCACGCCCAGCTAATTTTTTGATTTATTGTAGAGATGAGGTCTCGCTGCCCAGGCGGGTCTCGAACCCGCGGGCTCAAGCAATCCACTCACCTCAGCCTCCCAAAGGCGCGGGATTACAGGCTGAGCCACCGAGCCCGGCTAAGCAGTAATATTTTTAAAGGAATAATTTATTTATTTATTCATTAGCAGTAGTTCTCAACAATGGGCTTACAACCTTTTAACAACACCATAAACAGAAATGCTATCTGTCATCTAGATTTTGTTGTTTCATTTCTAGAGCACAGGCAGTTGGCATAATTTGTAAGGGTTTTAGGATTTTCAGAATGAAAAGTGAGCATCAGCTTCAACTTAAAGTCACCAGTTGCATTGGCCCCTAACAAGAGTCAGCCTGTCTTTTAAAGCTTTGAAACCAGATATTGACTTCTCCTCTCCAGCTATGAAAGCCCTAAATGGCATCTTCTTCCACTAGAAGGCTACTTCTTCTACATTGAAAATCTGTTTAGTGTAGCCACCTTTACCAGTGATCTTAGCTAGATCTTCTGGATAGCTTACTGCTGCTTCTCATCAGCACTTGCTGCTTCACCTAGTGCTTTTATGTTTTAGAAGCAGCTTTTTTCCTTAAACTTCATGCACCAATCTCTGCTACCTTCAGACTTTTCTTCTGCCTCTTTCCCACCTCTCTTGGTCTTCATAGAATTGAAGACAGTTAGAGCCTTGCTTTGGATTAGGTTTTGGCTTAAGGAAATATTGTGGTTGGTTTGATCTTCTATCCAGACCACCAAAAGTTTCTCCATATCATCAATAAGGCTGTTTTGTATTCTTATCATTTGTGTGTTCAATGGAGTAGCACTCTTAATTTCCTTTAAGAACTTTTGCTTTGCATTCATAACTTGACTGTTTGGTACAAGAGACTGTTTGACCTGTCTTGGCTTTAGAAATGCCTTCCTCACTAAACTTAATAATCATTCCTAGCTTTTGCTTTAAAGTGAGAGACATGTGACTTTCACTTAAAACATTTAGAGGCTATAGTAGAGTTACTGTTTTACCTAATTTCAAAACATGTCTCAGAGAATGCTATGTCTCAGAGAATGAGGAGGCCCAAGGAGAGGGAGAGAGACAAGGCAATGACTGGTCAGCGGAGAAATCCGAACATACACAACATTTATCAGTTAAGTTCTCTGTCTTAAATGGGTGTACTTCTTGGTGCCCCCAAACAATTAAAATAGTAACATCAAATATCACTGATCACAGATCACCATAATACATACAATAATGAAAGAGTTTGAAATGTCACAAGAATTACCAAAATGTGACACAGAGACATGAAGTGAGTAAATGCTGTTGGAAAAATGGTGCAGATAGGCTTGCTTGTCACAGGGTTGTCACAAAACTTCACTTTGTCAGAAATGTAATATCTACAAAGCACAATAAAGCAAAGCATGATAAAACGAGGTAAGCCTGCATAATGGAAAAAGAAACTTCACAAAACAGCGGAAAGAAGAAAATGCTGGTTTTAAGCCACTGAATTTACTTCCTGACCCACAGTTTCATGAGTCACCACCACAGTTTGAAAAACTCTGATGGAGAGGATGTTAATGAAAGTTTTGGCAGAGTGGAGGTGTTTATTTTCCAGAAATGCAAATGCAAAAACATTTAATGTTCGATAACATTCAATGTTAGCTAATCTATATTTTTCTAAAATCTTTGCTGTGTCTGTGCCCTGGACTCAGGACTGACTCCCAGGCCCCTTGTGGCCCCTGTCCTTCTCTTTCCCTCCTCACCTGGACCTCTGCCCCTTCTTAATGCAAAGCATGTGGTACCTATCCACCACAGCCTCTGCCAGCACTGCCCTTCCCTCCCAGAGGCTTGGCAATGACAATGCCACACCCCCTTCCTCATCCCCACCTCCCTGGAAAACACTGCTGCCCAGGTGATCCGATAATAAGACTTCGGCACCCACCCATCAGTATTGGTCAGCTTTGCCAATACTGCCTGGGTGGTTTCCCACCTCTACCCCACAAACATGGGTTTCTCCTGTGGAATTGAACAAAGACCACCCAAAGAGAAAAGCTAAGACTATTGACTCAGAGCTTGCTGTGACAGAGGAGTCAACCATTGGGACCTGCACTTGACAGAGACAGATACACGCACAGGAGAAAGAAGGCTCCACAGTATGGAAACAGAAGGCTGTGGCTGGAGGCTGTCAGCTGGGGAAGCTGAGGGCGACTCTCGGGGAGCAGGATTCCTATGTGACTGGTTAGGGGAATATGTTGGCTTTCTTCACTTGGTCCTAAGTTGGAAACAGAGACTAAAATTAGGAGGAAAAAAGTACTAATCAGGTCCTGGCCATTGGCAGTCAATTGTTGCAAAACTTATTGTTTGGCTTCCTGGACTGTCCAGAAAGGTAGCAGGCTGCCTTCCACAAGTCTGACTTATAGATAGTGGGCTGGCCCTGGCCTGGACACTGCAGGACATGGGTGAGTTTCTTGGGCTGGTTCTGCAGGCCGTAGGGTAGAGCTCCATTTTGATGTCTGGGCTGGCCATTGTCCATTTGTTTAATTGATCTCTCGACCTCCTTGTGAGGACACATGTGAGCCTGGGAACTTCTATGCTCTCCGAGATGGACAGAGTGGCCCGGTGGTTGATGCTTTCCCCCTGAGGCCGACCTACTTACTAACTGATCTTGGGTGAGTTTGAAGAGGTGTTTTCTTCAGGATCACAGTTGCTGTTAATCAGCCACTTACCAGGGTCAGGCCTTGCAGACTCTAGTTGTATAGTTTCCTGTCTGATCTTGGTAACTATGGAAGGGGCTTATCCTACCCACCTCATCTGGAGAGAAGGAGACAATGCCTGACACACCTGAAGTACAGGGCACACCTTTGCTGCACTTTCTTTTTTTTTTTTTGAGTTGGAATCTCAGTCTGTCGCCCAGACTGGAGTGCAGTGGCCGCTCCCGGCCACCGCAGCCTCTATCTGCTGGGATCCGGTGATCCTTCCACCTCAACCATCCAAGTAGCCGGAATTACAGGCATGTGCTACCACACCCGGCTGATTTTTTGATTTACTGTAGAGATGAGGTCTTGCTGCCCAGGTGGGGCTTGAACCTGCAGACTCGGGCAATCCACTCACCTCAGCCTCCCAAAGGCGCGGGATTACAGGCTAAGCCACCGAGCCCAGCTTTGCTGCACTTTCTTATGACAAATATTATTCTTGTAGGGACCTTTCCCCGACCCGTGTGGGACTCTGGCTTCTGGGGTCTCCTGCCTTCTCAGGAGCTTGTTTGCTGTGAGCTTGTGAACATGACTTCCAAGATGATGCAGTCTGAAGCCTCTTCTCCCCTCCTCTGTGATGAAATCACACCAACTAGCTGTAATTTGCAGCCATGGGAAATGTCCACATGTTCAGCAGTACAAGCTCTAAGAGGTCCCTGTTGGTGGACCTCTTAGGGTCTGTTCTCTTTTGGGGCTGGGAGCCCAGGGATTCAAACTCATCAAGAACAAAGCATGTTGGCTGCAACATCAGCTCCATCGGGGATATTCAGTCAAAAAGAGCAGAGTGTCTGGAAGCTGCTCCCTCAGGGCCACCTTGACTGGCTCTGGGTGCTGGGAGGTGGGGTGGGTGGGGCAGGTGGGGGCAGGTGAGGCAGGCTTTGGGTAATGCCCCCTCCAAACAACTTCAGGTAAGGATTGGTCCAGGGGCCTCCTGAGCGCAGTAAGAGAACCCCTGCTTTGCTTTCTAGGAACTTTGTTTCTTTAGTTTTATAATCTTCTTGGTGTAAAAATGATGACTATATTGCAGGGTATCTGGAAAAAGGAAGATAAATGCTCATAACTGTATAACCTAAACAGTCTTGTCTCCCGCTTGGGACCTGTGTCTCAGGGGATTCTCACATTCCCCTTTACGGCGATGCATTGTACACACAGGTAGCTCTGCTTCCCCACTTAACCAGATGCCAAAGCCATTTCCTGTTTTTCTAAGCAGTGATGATTCTTTCTTGGGGTTTCCAGGAGACAAAAGAAAGAGGGATCCCGGGAGGGGATGAACTAGGACACCGGAAGTTACCTTGTACCCCAGGGCTGTGGCACAAGTGCCTGCAGCTGAGTTTGGGATGGCAGAGAGAGGGTGGGCCTGGCCTGGGGCCTTGAGCCTCCTCACTCCCACTCCTCCACATCCCAGACCTGGATGGTGCAGCCTCGGTGGGCTGAGTGACCTTGAGGGTGGCTGTCAGTCTTCAGGACCTCCCAACTGCTGGGTGTGGTAGCTGGAGACCTGGGGATAGGCAGAGGAACAAAAGAAGGAACAAATTGAGGTGAAGGAGGGGGAAGAGGAGGCGGGGGGCGGGGGGAGGATGAAAAGGAACTGAATCTAGAAGGAAGTTACTGGCCTGGGATCCTGGAAGCTTCTGATGCTCTCCTGGCCTTACCTCCTCCTGTGCCTGAGACTTGCGTCCACATCCACTAACTGCTGTGAACTCAGCCCAGGTCAAAGGATGGCCCCAGTGGTCGCTGGCAACAGGTGTGTTTCAGGACCCAGGCTGGGCTCAGGATTCCTGGGCCCATCTGTGGCTCTCAGGCCAACTTCAGTTTCCCGCTCAGAAGCCACCAAGAACCAGGATCATTCCAGACTATCCTCCTTCTCCTTCAAGACTGTTCTGCAACTGTGACTGGAGGGCAGGATAGCATGGCTCAGGCTCCAGTTACAGCAGAAAAGCCCACTGCCCTTCCTTTCCTTCCCCTTAGACCCTGGAGGATTGATGTCAGCAGTCATCTCTGACCTAGAAAAGGACTGTGGAGTCCAAGATGTCAAGAAGTGGTGATACTGTGGTCACGGGGCCCACGTTTGTGACTCAGTGTATGTTGCACTATGTGAGAGCAGCCAAGATGGCAGCAACTGCAGACTTTTAATCCCTCATGCGGCTCAAGCAAACGTCCACAAAATCAGAGGTCAACTCCAGCGCCAGAGAGGCCTGGCTCAGCTCCAGCTCTTGGGGACTTCCGATTGGCCACAGTCCCTTAACTCGTGAGCAGAATAATAGAAACAAAATTTGGGTTTATAAAAGCATCTTTTGAGGTTAGACACATGGTCCCTCTGGGACTCTTCACAGGATTTTCCTCCCACAATGCTGAATTCCAAAGTCAGGGCTGTAATTACTGAACAAAATGCAGGCTCCTGCACAAGGTCCCGAGAAAGAAGAAGATTCATTTCAAGACACACAAAGCCCATCCCTTAGCCCCCAAGCCCCAGCTCTGCCCTGGCCCAGCTCTACCTGGAGCCACTTTTCCCTCTAGAGAGCCCAGGACTGTGCTGACAAAAAAACACCAAAGGAAAAGAGCCTGTATGGCCCACTTTGCTTCCTGCTGACCTGTGAGACATACCCAGCCAGAGCTGATCCTCTGGAATCTGAGGTCTTTGCCCTAAGACTGACCAAATGCTCACCATAATTCCAACACTATCTACACATCTTGAAGACTGGTTTCTGAGTTCTGGTAAGGTACTACTCCTCTCTGGGGCTCAGTTTCCTAAAATGGAGACTTTCCATCAACATCAGTGACTTAAAAATTTTTTTTTTTTTGATTTGGAGTCTCACCCTGTCGCCCAGGCTGGAGTGCATTGGTACGCTCATGGCCACCGCAGCCCCGACCTGCTGGGCTCAGGTGATCCTTCTACTTTAGCCTTCTGAGTAGCTGGAATTATAGGTGTGCACCACCAGCCCAGCTAATTTTTTGATTTATTGTAGTGATGAGGTCTCACCAGGTTGCCCAGGCTGGTCTTGAACCTGTGGACTCAGGCAATCCTCTTGCCTCCGCCTCCCAAAGTGCTGGGATTACAGAAGTGAGCCGCCATGCCCAGTTAAAAATAATTTTTTATCATTATTTTTTGAGTCAGAGTCTCTTACTCTGTTGGACAGGCTGGAGTGCAATGACACAATCCTGGTGCACTGCAACTTCGACCTCCTGGGCTCAGATGGTCATTCTGCCTCTCCCTCCCAAGTAGCTGGGACTATAGGCATATGCTATCTGGCTCAGCTAATTTTTATTTTTTCTTTCTTTTTTTTTTTTGTAGAGACAAGGCCTTGCTATGCCATCTAGGCTGGTCTCTAACTCCTTGACTCAAGCAATCCTCCTGCCTCAGTCTCCCAAAGTGATGGAATCGCAGGCATGAGTCATCCTGCCCAGCCATCAGTGACTTTTAGACTGTACCCGAGCAGCCCCTCCAGGAGTGGTAGGTGGTAAGGGAAGAGTTGAGGACAGTGGCAGTGTGGGTTCAGGCTTGGCATCAGCCAGTATGGCTCTGCTTCACCTCTTCATGCTTGGAGAGGAGGATGTCATCTGAAGTTGGTGCTGTCTGAAATGTGCAGTGAACTCACTTCATCAGGTGCCCACAAGGAGCCAGGCCCAGTGGCACCTGAACCAAGTAAGCCAGTCACTCTGTCTTTTTCAGCCAGAAGCTCAGTGTTCCAAAGGATAAATGGGATGCCAGGGCCACCATCCCCAGTTCTGGTGCTGCCCCAGGTCCAGTCCACTGCCAGCTTTGTGGTGACAGTTAACAGCACTTTGAAGACTCACTCTGCAATCCCAGAAGGTTCTTCCTTGAAGGGCCTGTGCTTGATCACTGGGGATGTTGGCATAGCTTGGTGTGTTTCCAAGGCACGTCTACCAGTGGGTCACACTGCCCTGCCCACAGCCTTCTACCGAGCCTGTGTAGGGACTTGAAGGCAGCCAGCACACTCAAGCCAAGTCACATTACCCTCCAGCCCCTGTGCCCTTCCCTGAATAGTGAAGCTCTGGTGTCAGGGACTACAGGAAGTACCCCAACATAGGCTCCCATCCCATTCCCAGCCCTTTCTTTTACTATTGTTAGGAAATAAGGGACAGGAGTTATCTTCAATGCCAAACTCTGTGCCTGATGAGAGGACTTACTCATATCTTTCACCAACAAGCAAACGTGCCGGGCATGGCTCAAGGTCCCCAGTCAGAAGCAGATCACTTACCAGAAAGTGTCTCCAGGGTTTCATGATTCTTTTGTTTTTTGTTGTTTTTTTTAGTAGCATATCCAGTAACTGAAACTCCATGTAGGCAAATACATCTTTTGCAGATAACTTTGGACTGGACTCTTCCCTTTTTGTGTGATCATGTGCTATTTAGCACCAGGAGCAGGTGACTAATCAGAGTAGAATTGACATCTTGTTCTGTCAGACAATACAACCATCTCCCTCACCCCTGGCCATGTTTAGGGATTCAGTCTGAATGCTTCCCGCACCCTGATTTCGTGTTGTAAAAAGTCTTTCAAAGGCTATGAGAATGGCATGACACATTTTGCCCCACTGTTTGAAATTTTGTCTACTTCAAGGATTTTTTTCCAGCATTTTAATCAAGTATGGACACTTTTCAAAATAATAACAGACACTTATCAACAACAACAACAAAAAGTAGCCGCCATTTCCTCTCTGGTTTCCTTAATTTGAAGCCATATTTAGTCAAATCCAGTCTACTCCTGTGTCTAAACTTGTCTCTAACTTACTTATGTGTCGTGTGTGCATGTTAATATTTTCTTTCACTTTAGCCAAGAAAAAATATAATATAAAAAAATCTTTTTCCTTAAAGAGTCATGGGCAAAATTAATTTATCACAAGTAATTTTAGTGATAGAATTTTCAACAAAAATTGGATTTTCTTGAATTTGTTACTAAACAGAAACTTGAATAATTAGCCACTTAAACATATATATTTACATCTTCAAGAAAAAAATATTAAAATACATTTTATGTGCTGGAAAAATTTCCATATTGCTCTAAGCAATGAAAATAAGTTGAGACATAGTGATTTTCATGCCAGAGTTCTCATGTATTCATCACAGAATTCAAATATTTTCATTAGCTGTTTATTAATTCATTGAAAAAAAGGTAATTTGGTGTTGAAAATAGAATTCCTTATAAACTAAGAATAAATATTTGTTTAAGAATACATACATGTTCTCGCTCATAAGCAGACTCTGAACATTTACCATAATACTATAAGAAAGGGATTGGTAGTAGCTGGAAACTGCCAGGGGGAGGGGTGGTACATAGCATCAATAAGGATACTTGACCTCAAACCAGACAAAGTGGGGACCAAAGGGAGACCCAAATTTTACCTGTGCAATGACTACTTGTATACCTAATCCTGAATTGTACTCTACATCTTTAAAATAAAATTAATAAAAAAGTCAAAAAATACATAATACAAATTAGATATATAAATACATGCACACATAAATACATATGGTTTTCCTTCTTTCCATTACAGAACATTCTAAAAACTTTGCAAAAGTAGAGAGAATACGTGAATAAACCTTTCTCTCAGATTCAAAAATTTTCAATATTTTGCCAATCTGTGTCAACAATTTTCCTGTCCCTTTTTTTCTAAAATACATTAAATCCCAAACATCTTGTCAATTGGCCTAAAACACCTTAGCCTGTATCCTTCATTGGTCAGGACTTTTCCTCACATAGCCATTATACAGCAATTGCCATTCACTCACACCTAAATTAAGAAGACTTGCTTAATAGCATCAAGCATGAGTTCATATCCAAATTATCCAGAAATATGCTTTTGCAGTTGGTTTGTTTGCATCAGGAGCCAAACAAGTCCATGTTTCATTTGCTTGAGTCTGTTCTGGCCTGTTTCCTCCCTCCCGTCTGTTCCTGCCATGGAGAGGCCGGGTCCTTGACTCTTTGGTGTCCCATACCCTGGATTTTCCAATTGTGCCCTAGTGGTGTTGCTTAACATGCTCCTCTACCCTTGAATTTCCTGTACATTTCAGTCAGGATTTGAAGCTGGATTATTTCCAGGTTCTTTTTTTTTTTTTAAAGGAAGAACACTTGGAGGTGGTGAGATGGGCTTTTTACCAGGTCACATCTTGACCCTTGTCATGCCTTTGATCCCACTGTCAACAGATGAATTGGGTATCCGGGTGGTATTCAAGGGAAGATAAACTTTTTTTCTGAATATTTTTAGAAGACAATTATTCTCGATTTTGCTAAGGACAGATGTAATGTGATACAGCCTTGTTGGGGGTGGGTCCGTGGGGTGGGGGCAAGTCACAGAGCTCCTCTTGGAATCCACAACAGAGCAATGACTTTGAAGTCCCTCCTCCCCTAGATGGAGTTGGGGGAGGATGTGTCAGGTGGAAGAACAGGGGGACAAGGGCCTGGGGGACACACCACAGGCTGTGGTGCAAAAGATCCAGAGGGAAGAGCTGATTCTAGGGTAGAAGGTGGGATCAGGTCCTGAGACCCCACCCATGCCAGCCCGAGAATCTCAAACTTGTCCTGAGGGCCACAGGCAGACACTGGAGACTTTCACAGAGGGGAGCCCAGAGGACTCTCACAACATCACTCTGCTTCCCTGATTCCCTGTGACACACTCTAGCCATATCCCACCCACCTGTCACCACACTTCGGCATTCTGGGTCTAGCCCACAGGCAGGACCTCTTGTGCCCCAGGGTGGGCACTAGCTGGCTGACTTGGCTTAATGCTTGGCATTCTCTGCTTTGAGTCTTAATACTTTGCCTTTGAACCGTGTTTTGGAAGGATGGCAGAGCAGAAGCAAGAGCAAAGGAGATCTGCCATGCCTTGCCTCCTGGTTCACATGTGGCATTGGTGACTCCTGTAAGCACAGAATTCTGGTGCCCTCAGAATGTGCAGGTCAGTGGGACTCCAGGTCAATAAGACGGAGTCCTGTACATCTGTGACCCAGTCCATGAAAGTTGACAGGCTGGGGAAACCACATTTCCATGTGGGGTCTGCTTCAAATACAGAAAGAAGGCAATGTTCTTGTAAATAACACCAATAACCAAGGACCCCCATTCTAACCTTTTCTTACTCATTTTATTTCCCTGTATTAGCCAACCATTTACTCCAAAAATGATGGCAGGAAAGGAAGACAAGAAAATCCAGAATTCCTTTCTTTCAGTTCTTCCTTACCAATAAGCTAAAGGCAGTGTGTTGGCAGGATGTGCCAATATCTAGAAGAGAAATAAAAGTAACTGATTTAGTATGGGGCAGCATCTCCACTGTCCAGAACAAAACACTGTCCAAGCCGGGCTCGGTGGCTCAGCCTGTAATTCCGCGCCTTTGGGAGGCTGAGGTGAGTGGATTGCCTGAGCCCGCGGGTTCGAGACCTGCCTGGGCAGGCGAGACCTCATCTCTTCAATAAAATAAAAAAAAATTAGCTGGGCGTGGTAGCGCGCCTGTACTTCCGGCTACTGGGAAGGCTGAGGCGAAAGGATCCCTGGAGCCCAGCAGGTCGAGGTTGTGGTGTCCGGGTGCGGCCACTGCACTCCAGTCTGGGCGAAAGAGTGAGACTCCAACTCAAAAAAACAACAGCAACAAAAAACACTGTACAGTAAGAATAAAATGTGTATGCAGTGTGAGCTACAAAATACACATTGTATCAATTTAATGTTTCTGCAGAGGAATTTAATGGTCTTAGTATTTGAAATTGACATCACACAATATAAAGATAAACAAGGAATCTAAAAGTTTACTAGAGATTATTATGCTAAACCATGAATTGAAAGATTGTGCTGTCCTGGTCTTGCATCTCATGAAGATTTGCTGAGGGGGATGGGATAGGCTGCTGTTTGTCCTGTAGTAGAATGTCTGAACGCTTTCTAATGGTTATGCTGAAGCAAAAAGACTAAACTAAGAATAAGCTAAGTTTTTTCTTGGTTTCTATAGGTACCTTTCATTCCCATCTCTTGCTATTTTAAAGATATTCTTATTCATACCTGGGAACAAGGACGAAGGTCAGGCTTCTGTAGCTACTTCTTGCTGTACGTCGTTAACCTAATCAGCCCTTTGTGACCTACATGACATGAATAAACCCCACCATGGCAGCAATCATGTGACTAACCCACCCATCTGCCTGCATCTACCACCTGACATCAGTACCTGCACTTGTCTGCCCCTACGTCATGATGTGGAACAGACCACCACCCAATCACCTTATTGAACTTTCCCCCTCAAGGGGAATGGTTGAAAGAACTCAACGACAAGCAACCAATGGCCATTGCCTTGCTAGACTCTGGTGTGCTCTTTGAGATATGGCTGTCACCATGCTTCCTGGCTTTGACCCCCTCCCCCACCTTGGAGAGGTAAATCTTTTCTCTCCCTTCTCTTTCTCTCTCTAATTTACTTTTAAGTAAACTATTATTTCTTTTAAAAAAAGGATAAACAATAAAACTCAGCAAAAAATTTAAAATTAATTTTTTCTTTACATAGAATGACACTTTAAAAAGTGAAAAAAAAAATGATAACAACAAACCCTGGTAAGTTATTAAAGTGAACAGAAGGAATGAAAATGTTTCCTATTTTAGTACCTTTAATAGTAGTTTTTCCTGTTTTGTGAACACAGGTTTCCCTACCCCCTACCCCCACCCCAAATGAAGTAGGCTGACCTGCTCCAGAACCCATGAGCATGGAGATAAAGTCCCACATGCACCTACACAGAGCCCACGCTTCCCCTGTCACTCACACACTGCATGGTCATTGTCCTTCTCTTTGTCTCTGAGTCCCTGCAGCCCAGGAGCACAGCCAGGTCAGCCCTGCTCAGTTCTCTGCAGTGCTCCCTTGCTCAGCACTGCCTGTGCATGGAGAAGACTTTTCTATGCTTGTGAACAAGTGAGTGAATGAGGCAGGGGCCTCAAAGGCCTCCTGGAGAGGGAGGGTGAGATGTGGACTAGGTCAGTGATGGACAGTAGAGATGAGAAAGAGAAGATGAAGGCAAGATTATTTTCTACAGGGTACTGATGGGCAGCATCAGGCTAGAGTGGATATGAATATGAAAGAGAGGAAGGGAAATGGTTTCTGGATTTCTGATTTGGGCAACTGGGAGGATGAACTCTCTTTACCTGAGATGGTACATGAGGAAAGGGTTAGGTTTGAGGGAGACTTTGTGCTCCATTTGGGACCTGCTGTATTTGAAGTCCCTCAGGAACATAACTATCGCCATATTCAATGGGGAAGGGGGCTTCTAATTTAAGAGTTAGTATATTTCTGCCATAAGAAAAGATGTGACATTATCTAAAGAGAATCATGGAAGGAGAGAACATTGGTGAGGGTGACAAGGGAGTTCTATGGAGAAGGTGAGAAGGGACAGTCACAGTGTAAACAGGTCTTGGTGATGAGTCAGATATTGGGGGATGAGGTTAGGGAGATCTAGAGGAGGCAGGGAACTTCATGACTCTCATTTTCTAGAGCAGGAGGAGCAGAGGATGGGAGATGGGGTGAAGAAATGGCTATGATGGTGAAACAAAGAGTCACTTTACTTCAGTTAGGCACTTTCCCTGCCATGTTCTCCTGACACCCTGCTGTAATTTGAATGATGAATTTCATGTTGAAACTGAATCCCCAATGCAACAGTATTAAGAGGTGGGGCCTTTAGGAGGTAATGGGTCATGAGGGCTTGATTCTCATAAATCGATCAATGCTTTTGAAAGGGCTTGAGGGAAGAATTTCACCCCTTCTACCATGGAAGACACAACATTCCTCTCCATCTCCATCTCCAAGGGCACCATCTTGGAAGCAGAGAACAGTCCTCACCACACTCCAAACCTGCCTTGATCTTGGACTTCCCAGGTCCTAGAACTGTGAAAAATAAATTTCTATTATTTGTAAACTACCCAATCTTTGGTATTTTGTTATAGCAGCACTAATGGACTAAGACACACTCCAACATCCACATTCACAGCAGGGCTGCCATATTGGCACACAAAGACGCCTCCTCAGTCTTTGTGGATTGGCTCAGAGGTGGGCACATGATCCAAGTCAGATCAGAATCCTTCTATGCACATACTTTTGATATCCCTGCAGGCCATGATTTCTTCTGCTCTCTGCCCCAGGTGGCTGGCCTGTTTGAGAAAACCCTACCTCAAACTTCCTGTTGAGTTTGGTTAATGAGAAATCCTAACAGGAGATGTAGGGGAAGGAGGAGTACCACCAGGGAAGGATATTTACTTCCTGGCTCCATCCCTGCTGGTTTCCTTTTGCTGACTGTATCCCCCAAATGAGGGCCCTATGTCCCATGAGGCCGTCTCTCCATGTGGCTCTCTGTCCTTTCCCCTTCAGGGGAGGGGCATTAACAGCCTCACTGTTACTAACCTCAAGACATTCTGCTGTTTCTTATGGTTCCCTTGCTTCCTGCCCACACTTTTGTAGATGGTTTTGTTATTAAACCCTCTTGGAATTATCTTGAGTCAACTCTGCCATCTGATTTCTGCCAGGACCTCTTTCCCCTTGGAATTGTGAAACAAAGCTGAGAAAGAGAAATCGTACTTTGTGTGGGTGGCGGAACTAAAGACATGTTTACTGTGTGGTGTAGGTGGACTGTGGGTGAGGTGGCTGAAGAGAGAAGGAGGGGAGGAGGGCTGAGACTGAGAGCAACCTTATCCCTTCCCTAGGTCCATCCCTTCTTGGTTTGCATCCCAGTGTTTTACTTAAGAATGTCCCAGGAGCCCCTGTGTAAATTCACTTTCTGCTAAATGATTCCAGGTCATTCTTTTGTTTACAACTGAAAGTCCTCACTGATATATCACTATACAATTTAAAAGCTTCAGGCTACTTCAGTATATTTTCAAAACAAAAACAGAGAGATTTTCTGTTCTTTCTAGCTACTAACTTTTCCACAGATCCAGCACTGTATAAAACGTTTATTACTGTTAGAGAATGTTTATTACTGTTAGACAAAGGTGGTCATTAGCACAACTCAGCAGGGATGACTCAGGCAGTGGTCTTTGGTCATGGAGAATCCTGTGCATTCTGTGACAGAATCCAGGTATGCTAAGAGTTTACAGAGAGAAAACTCATACTCATGAGATGGGTGGAAAGCCAAACCACGCCAGCATATATCTGAGCTGGGACAACTTTTAGCAGAATTTCCAGGGACCACCTGTCTCCTGTCTCCTTATCTTTTCATCTGCCTGACTGTCTGAGATATATCCAGGGCCAGTAGGTACTGCTGATGTCTGAATTGGCCCAGTCTTGTTTGGAAGGCCTTGATGCTTAGTGCTGAAGCCCACGGGAGTGCTGTGAATGAGAAAACTACAGCCACATGCCACTTAACCTCTCAGGGTTGCATCCTGAGAAGTGGGTTTTTAGGCAATTTGATCCTTGTATGAACATCAAAGAGTGCACTTACACAAACTCAGCTAGTATAGCCTACTATACACTTAGACTATATGGTCTATCCTGTTGCTCTTAGACTACTAACTGTACAGTCTGTTTCTATGCTGAAGACTATAGGCAACTATAGCACATATGCTAAGCACTTGTTTATCTATACATAGAAAAGGTGCAGTAAAAATAAGGTGCTAAAATTTTCTGGGACCACCATCATATATGTGGTCCATTGTTGACCAAAATGCTGTTATGTGTACTTCTGTAAGGTTTGCTTTGATCCGAAATGTCTATGTCATATCCTGTGACTTTTAACTCAGACAGTGAAGAACTTAATGCAAAATATGGTGCGTTTGATTTTGTCCTGGTCAAACTATTTCTTTTTTCAGGTACACAGAGACCATTGAAAAAGAGGAATAATAACTGAAGTTATGTTTCATATGGAGATAGTACTAAGAAATGTTCTAATCTAGCATTTCCAACACAAGTGTTTGTGTGTCACTGTGAGGGCATCCTGGAACTTATGCCAGGATCCTGTTTTGATCAGTTTCCTAATGTGAAGGCTAACTATGGGGCCATGGTCTTGGTTCAGGAAGATCTTTAAAGATATTAAGGGTATTTATTTTATAAGCAACAATCAAACATTAAATGGGAATTTAGCAAAATCTATTCACTCTGTTGTGTTTTGGATCAACTCTGGAGTCGAAAATCTCTGACCTAGTGAAGCACTTTGTGTCAACAGAGTCTGAAGGCATCACAGTGGGCCACAAAGAAGGGCAGGTATCTGCATTAAACAAACATATCTGCACTCTCTGCCTATTTGTTTGTGAGCACCAAAGGAATGGATATACCCTGAAGTTCTGCTATAGTTTCTTTGATCTGCTTTATTTAAAGGCAGTGGTATTTGGCATAGCTGTTAAACACTGGGTGATATTTGAAGTAATGCCAACATCTACTTCTTCCTCCAAATGAGAGCTGTGATCCTTCTCGCCCACTTTCTGCATTTCAGCTGCTCGGGTGTCATTTTATATCTTTCTTCCACAGTCCTTTTGTAATTCTCAATGAGTTCCAACGTCTCCTTTATACTATAATTCGCTGAAAGTACAAGGATTTTTCTAGTCTTTGGGGTCAAATCTTCCATATTCCAGAGAAAGGCCAAATTCTTCTTCTCTCCTCATACAAATTTAACAGCATCTTCTGTTCTAGTTCATTTTTTCTAATAGTAACAGCATTTGTTTAATTAACAAATTATTTCCTGAAGAGCTAGCTGTGTAACAACCCTGATTGGAAGCTACTTGTCTTGCTTTATGTCCTGAGATCATAATTTTTAGCCTTGATCCATCTGAAGGCAGCTGCATCGGGTCTTTCCTTTCTTATCCTGGATGGAAATCTACTGCCCCACTCTCTCCAGGCTGCCCGTGTGGCTTGCTCAGTGTCAGCCAGCATGTCAAAGGACAGCTAGACTCAATGCAACTGTGATTCTGGCCATCTTGGCCTTCTCTTTTACTTCAAGAGCATCAATGCTGGCTTTGGACACCGGAGAAACTCCTTCTCCTGGACCCAGGACTCTGGATCCTGTCCCTGACCTTTAGCAAGTTCCCAAAGGCTCAGACTCACGACTCTTATTAGGGCTCTGCCTACTTAAGTTTTAATGTTTTTGACCTGCGAGAGATGCAGATTTGTTTTTCCAGTGTCCACTGTGGGGACATCTGTGGGAGGCCTGGCCCCAGCCCAAGCCTTTGTCCCCCATGATTATTATTTGCTAGTTAATATGATGGCTGAACCAAAATAAGCTCAAAATGAGTCCCGGCCTTCAGGAATTGCTGCATGAGTCATCCAGGCAGATGTGTGAGGTGCTGTCTGATCAAGCCCTTATTGAGACTGGAAGGTGCCCAAATTCTGCCATCTCCCATTCCTGCTTGGGGGAGAGGAGGCAGCCTGGATGGGCTACTATGGGGACAGAGTGGGACCAGGGGCTGCCAGAGGCTGCCAATGGTACAAAAGGCAGGGTCTCTGATTGTCATGCCAGAATCCACTGGAGAAGGCCACACTTTGAGTGTTTGAAGGATGGAATTTTGACCCTAGGAAAGGTGAGTTGTGGCAGGAGTTGAGGCTGAGGTTCTTCTGCCAGGTGTTCAGGACCAGGCAGATAAGTCCACTATGAGGCCAAGTAAGACTTTAGTGGGGTTCCATTTATCCAGTGAGCTGGGACTCTGGGCTTATCTTTTCAAGGGGCATCCTGTGAAGCTAGGATCAGCTGAACTTTGGGTGGGGTGGAACCAGGCAAGTTTTGCTCCTTGTTTAGGTTGGTCAGAATCCCAGAGTCAAATTCTGGCTGATGCTTAGCAGCTAACCAGCTTTGCTATTTTCTACCTGAGCTAATCTCATGTTCCTACAGCTACTTTTCAATCTCTCCCATGTCATTGTAGGAATCTCAATAAGCTTCTTATTTGTGTTTTGCTGTGTTCATTAGGCTAACATTTTTATATGTTTTATTTAAGTGTACAATGCAATGACTTTTAGTATGTTCATAGATATGTGCAACTGTCTTAGTCTGTTTGTGCTGCTAAAACAGAATACCACAGGGTGGGTAATTTATAATGAACAGAAATTTATTAACTCACAGTTCTGGAGGCTAGGAAGTCCAACATCAAGGTGACGGCAGGTTTTACGTCTGATAAGGACCCAATCTGCTTTCCCAAAATGGTGCCATGAACACTGCATTTTTCTAAGGGGAGAAACACTGTTCCTTCCATGGCAGAAGTGAGGAAGAGCTGAGAGAGAACCCACTTACACAATGCCTTTTTCTAAAACATTAAACTCACCCAAAAGGGTGTAACACTCTAATGGCCTAACCACCTAATAAAGGCCCCATCTTCCAATACCATCATGTTGGCAATTAACTTTTAACATGAATTTTGGAGGGAACAAACCCTGGCAGCAACTATCACCCAGTTTTAGAATATTTCATCAACTCAAGTAACTCTATGCCCTGTTACTATCATCCTCACTATCTTCCAACCCTCTCATCAAGCAAGTGCTAATGTATTTTATGTTTATACAGATTTGCTTAATCTGGACTTTCTTTTGTGAGTGGATTTTTTCACTTAGCATAATATTTTCAAAGTATATGCATGTTTTATCAGTATCTCTTTCCTTTCATGGCCAAATAATACTCCATAACATAAGTATATCACCTTTGGTTTATCCTTTAATTAGTTAATGGACATTGTTGCTTCCACCTTTTGGTTATTATGAATGCTACTGTGTACACTCATGTACAAGCTTCTGTGTGGACATATGTTTATATTTCTCCTGAGCATTTACCTAGGAGTGGAATTGCTGTGTCATTTGATAACTTTATGTTTAACTAAGAAAATGCCAGACTATTTTCTGAAGTGGCAGCACCATTTTACATTCCCATTAGCAATGCACAAAAGTTTCTCTATCCTTGCCAACACGGGTAGTCTCTGTCTGTCTCTCTCTCTCCCCTACACCCTTTCTCTCTCTCTCTCTCTCTCTCTCTCTCTCTTTTCCTCTCCTCCCTATCCCCTCCCAGTTTCTGGTACTCTTATTGTACATATGTTGGTGCACTTAACAGTCTTACACATTTCTCTGAGAATCTGTTCACTCTTCATTCTTTTCTCTCTTTGTTCTTCAAATTGCTAATATCTATACATCTATCTTCAAATCTGCTAATTCTTTCTTCTTCTATCAGTTCAAATATACTGTTGAACCCCTCTAGTAAATTTTTTTATTTTAGTTTTTGTACTTTTCATCTCCAGAATTTCCATTTGGTTCTCTTTAAAATAATTTCTGTCTCTTTATTGATATTTTCTATTTGATGAAATATTGTCCGCATACCTTCATTTTCTTCTTTAGTCAAGATTTCTTTTTAGTTCCTTGGGTATGTTTATAATCACTACTTTGAAGTCTTTGCTAAATTCAACATCTGGTCACTCTCACAGGCAGTTTCTGTTGCCTCTTTTTTTCCTGGTGCATAGGTCCTGCTTTCCTGTTCCTTTTTATGCTTTGTGATTTTTTTTTTGTTGGAGACTGTACATTTTATATAATATATCATAACAAATCTGGGTATTGGTTCCTCCCACTCCTGACTCCTTTCCAGGGCCTGTTATTGTTATTTTTAAAATTTGTTTAGTGAATGACTGGATTATTTTAGGAAAAGTTTATTTCACACCTGCAGTGTGAAGTCTCTGGTGTTGTTCCTCATAGTGTGCAGCCTTGCACATGCAAACGTTCACCCTGAGATGACAGTGATTTTGGCAGGACTCTCTTTGGTTATCTCTTCCCTTGAGCACACCATGTTGTTAAACTTACCATCATGCAGGTTTGTTGCTCTATTTTTTCAACAATGTTCTGGGCCATAAATTGTTACCTCAAACTGATCCAATCAAATTCTGTCTCCTTTGAAGGAATAGTTTCTGAAGGCAATGTTTGCAATTTGTTCTGATCCCAGGAGTGCTCTTTTCAACTCTCTTTTCCCATCTTTCTCCATAAAACTGGTCAGCCTACAGTTTAGCATATATCTCTAATAAACCTATCAATCTTCTGGCAATTGCCTTTCAATACAGTCTCCACTGTTAAGAGCACCCTTAGGCTTGAACTTCTGCATACTTTGTTGCAAGTTAATTCAATTCTTTTTGGAAGTGAGTCAGAGGTCTCTTGCTTCTTCTTGCTTCTTCCCCTGAGCAAATCCTTGACCCAGGCCAGACAAGGGTGGGCACAATGGCAGGCTTCTCTCTGAGGGACATCCCTCACTCCAGGAGCCGAGCACACTATAGGTGGGGCAGCAGAAGCCTCAGGTTGCCTCAATACACCTCTCTCTGTGTGGAAACTTTGCTCCATAAAATGGGCAAAGGCAGTAGAAGCTCCAACATTCTCAGTGGTTCTACATTCAAGATAAAGGCTCTGTTCCTGTAGTGATGGGGTGCAAGAAGGGAGCCCCCATCTAGCCCCCACCTCTCAGCCACCCTTACCTAGAACTTAATCTCAGCAATAGTCAGCTGGAGGTAGTATGAGAAATGAGAAATCCACCTCTCCCAAGAAGATGGACCACCAACTCTGGGCAGGGAGGAGAGGGAGCCTTGTGTCTTCCGCTAGACCAGTCCGAAGTGAAGTTTCATCCTGCCAAGTGGGAGAGTGTGGTCTTGGTTTAGATACCACAGATCTTTGCCTTTTTAACCCAGTGTCAGTGAATTTTCTTGAATAGGTGTTCCTTCATTTACTGCATACTCTTAGGACAATTTCCAGAGACTTTAAATGATAGATTAAAAAAAAATAATTTTCACCAGCTTCTCTAGGTAGTAGGTCTATGGAACTCCTCTTGCTGTCATGTAGCAAGTGGTCTTCCCCATCATCCTAACACCTATTTAACATTTATTTATAGTGTTACCAATGGCACTAGGAGCTTTATCCCATTTACTGAGGTAGATATATCATATCTCCATTTACAGATGATAAAAATTGGGGCTTAGAGAGGGAGAGAAACTTATCCCAGTCACATATTTTGAGTCTCATCCCTGCCACCTGGGTAATCTTGTCTGATTCCCAGTCTATGCACTTTAAGTGCATATGTAAATCTTTATCCATGGATAAATCTGTACCCATATGTAAATCACTGGTATGAATGTACATGTTTATAAGTCTTGGGCTCCCTTGTAGATGTTTTCTCATTTGGTTTTCACAACTTCTCTTAGATTAGGCATCATTACTTCACTTTTCAGAAGCATTAACCTTGGCTCATGGAGATGAAGTGCTTTCTTGAAGTCATGAAGTCAGTGGGAAGTGGGACTCAGAGCAGGTTAGGCCTGTCTGAGTCTGGAGCCACTAACTTATCACCAACCTGGGAACAAACCCAGACTGGGCCAGACACATGCCCACAGTAACGAAACAGAGCCATACATACTCCCCAGATCTCAGTACCTTAGCCAAAAGTGTTTATTTGCAGGCCTACTAAGTCCACTGCTGGTCCAGCCAAGTCTCTTAAATACTTGTCCCCGCATGGAGGCCCACATGCCTCAGGCTTTGCCTCCTCCACTCCTTCCTCTGGAAAGATGATCATTAAGGTGGGAAGAGATAGCTAGCGAAAGAGCTCTGGCTCCTCGGTGCTTCCTTCTAGAAGTCACATGTGCTGCTTCTTTCCATGGTCCAGTGTCCAGAGGTTGTGACATAGCAATTCTGTTGGCAGAGAGGCCGGTGGGGAGGGGCTCAGTCTCTGTGTGCCTGAGGGAAAGAACTGGACACATGGAGTATCAGCTGCATCACTGCACTGACACTGGGCACTACCACCATAGGACCTCTGAGTCTGGACATGGCCTTCTTGAATCTCCCTTCTTGCTATTTAATGATGAAATGAGACTGTTTATGCTTAATTTCCTTGCTCATGGCAATGCCTCTCACTCCTGGTGACTTTGCTCAGGGAGGTGAAAGGTGGCATCTGTTCCTTTGGGGGTAAGTTCTTCCATTTAGCATAGTAGTTAGTTTTTACAGCCTGGTTGGGTGGCTGGTTGGTGATCATCTTAGAAATCTTCTTGTAAAGTTTCCTGCATGTTAACACCAACTCCCTGCTCAGTCCTGATGCCCTTGCAAAACAGGATTTCTTAATCTCCAGCATGCATTCATATTGGCCTCGTGTTGAGCATTCTGCCTTGACCATAGTGTGGCCACCACCTCAGTGTGGTTGGGACTTTAAGTGAGATCTTGTGCCCAGCTCTCAGAAAGGTTGCAGAAGGAGTTGGGCTCCCATGCAAACAGGTTGCCCTGGCAAACTAAACAGTAAATGTGATGGGATAGGGGGTGCTTCACACCTCAGATACTCCTGTTTCAGGGCTGGCAACCAAAGATGGACAGGCCTAACAGGAAGCGGCTGCAGAGGTGGGAGATACCTTAGTCAGTTGTCACACTTCACTTGCCTTACACCCTGTGGAGGGCCAAGCCTCTGCCAGTCCTCAGAACTCTGTCCCACCCAGCTGCTGATCCTAGTTGCACACAGAAGGGTCTGTCAGAAGGCCCTGGGATACGAGAGGGGCTAATCTAGGTGCCACTTACAGGGTGCGCTAGTCCTGTACCTGTCATACATGTGTCATGTGTGCTTTTCATGAGGTCACAGTCCAAGGAGCAAGGTCTTAGAGATCTTCTCATCTATCTGTTCTTCTGCAGTTGAGAAAACTGAGGCTCAGCATGGGGATGTGCACCTCAGAGCAATGTCATTTGAGAGGGATACTGATGCCAGTTATGGGTCAGGTTGGTGGTGCCTGGTGTCAACCAGCAGCACCTGCTCCTCAGATAAGGCCCCAAGCTGTGAGCAGAATCGACCTCAGTCTCCCCAACCCCACCAACACTTCGTGGACCTCCCACCAGCCTTTGTCATATCTTGTCTCTCTGTGTTCCTCCAGAGAATATGGAATACAATGCTTAGATAAGAGCCGTGTTGCCTGGACCCCAGACTCCTCAGTGGTCCAAACTATAGAGTGTGGGCTCCCAGGATAGAAGAGCCACATGCCACCCTCTTTCAGCTAACTCCCAGCCTTTTCTTAAATCCTGAAGCTGACAGGGAACTCTTGCCTGATTAGAACCCTGGTCCTTCTGTCCGGTTGCTCTCCAACACCCAGCCCCAGGTCACAGCCCCTTATTGGAATGCCAGCACACGGAGTCAAGGCTATATCACTGTCCCTCCCCAGCCTCTGGAACTGTGCCTAGGTCAAGGTAGACCCTCCAGAAATAGTGGTTGAATGATGTACCCTGAAAAGCCATCGTAGCTCCTTTGTCTCTGTGGTCATGCCCACCACTCCTTGAAGTTCTTCAGTCCTTTCTGGATGTGTCCCTACCAGATGGGTCCTGGAGAAGGAGCACATCTGCCAACTCAATGCCACAAACATCCTTTGAAGCTACCACTAAATGGAACACCCGCTGGGATCTGATGTCTTTTCCACTCATCCCTATGCTTTTAATCAACAGTGACTTTAGTGTCTACTTTGTTAAGATGAGGATGGCCTGTTCCATGGGCCAGATAAGGATCTCAGGACTCATGATTTCATTTCTTTTCTAGTTCCCAAGTATTTCATACATACAGATAAGTGCAACAGGCAAGCATCACTCACCTGTGTGCCCATGGCCAAGAGTTAACCTGACTAGAAGTTCGGGGAGCCTCTCCACCACTCCCTGGGCCTTGAGGCTATGAGGCTTTCCCAGGAGATCTGTGGCAGGGTGCCCTTCCAGTGCAGGTGCCCACAGCTGGGCAGTGTCTCCATCACCCATTCGTCACACACAGGGATCTGAGAGAGCCTCATGTTCTCCTTGCCCTCCTTGTTCTGGAACCTTCTGAATGAGCTGGATTGAGCTCTCCACTTCTGTGCCCGCTGCCTTTCTCTTTTGTTTTTGCTTGTTTGCTGTGGCTTGCGTGGCTGCTTAGGGAGAATATTGGCATTCACTCCAGGAAATACTCTCTGGGATGGAAGCACTTATTCACACAGGGGGGCTGGATTGAGGGAAGTCAGACTGTACACAGTTTCCAGCAACTCCACTTGGTTATGATTAATGGAGATAAATCTACCCAAGAGAAGCTAAATTTAACAAAAAGTTTAGCCCCCCGCTTCCGCACTCCGCCCTCAGCCACAGGCAGACTGTGTGTGTTTCTGTTGGCCAGGGCCCAGATAACATCAAGAGGTGGAAAACAATCCCCAGAAATCTGAAAAATGTTGAACAAGGAAAGAAAATGTTCAATCTACCAAAACAAACAGAGATATAATCTCACCCCCCTGGGTTTTTGTACCACTGGGTTTAAGAAGAAAGAAAATGAGAGACTTTATTAGAAAAATGTGCATTAAAAACACACACACACAACTGTTGAAGACAAGAGCAGAGCTCGCCAATCACGAATCACAGTCCTGGAGAGACTCCCTAGACCCTCCAGTGCAAGCCTCCCTAGGCCAGGCAGCCAGCGACAGTGGGGCAGGACTTCCCTGGAGGTCTAAGTCAGGCAACACTTTGGGTCTTGCTGGCAACACTTCAAGTTTTCAGTGAGATGGTAAAGCCTCTCCTCATTTTACCGACTCACCTCCTTCTCTTTCCAGTCATTTCTGTTTCAATAATCTTTGAGTTTTAGAAGTGTTCGCATTCCTCCTGGCATTTATCCCACAAAGATGCATTGTGCTAGTATGGGTAGAATCTGGACATACAAGGAGGAATGAGCTAATCCCTGACCTCTAGGATGTAGGGTCACAGGGAAGGTGTCCCAGATGGTGGTAAGAGGGTCAGTGGAGCCTGGAGTGGCATCAGGTTTGCTCTCTGGGTCTCTAAGCAGGTCCCTGTGTAGAATTTACAAAACAGGGTCCTGTAAGTTAGGACACCTCTACTGGTATTTAAATGATTTTTCTAGTGGGTTCTCTGTCTGGTTGGAATAGGAGTGTCATTGGGAAAGCATCAGGGCCCAAGCTTTTGGCCCTCTTGCTTTGATCTTGGGTAGTACATCCTTAGAAAACACTTTGGAAGCTGCAAAGCACACTACAGGTGAGATATTGTATTATCATTAATAACTGACCATTAATTCAGTATCCATGACCATCAATTTAGAGAGCTAGTATTACAGAGAGGATGGAGAATGGAATTCATGCTCCAGAAGTGCTTAGATACCGTGGTGGGTGCTAGGGAGTAACCAGTGAAATGCAGAGAAGAACAGTGTGGCATGATGAGTCACTGTTCCTCTCCAAGCCTCAGCGGGGGTGAGTTGTGTGACCTGACAGTCCCTCTTCCCATGGGCATTTGGGGGTTGTTGGTGTGTGCTCTGGGAGGGTCGTGTGGGAGAACATCCTAATATTCTCTTGCTAGTGTGGTAGAAACTGCCCCTTCAGTGTGCAGGGTGGACTCTTTCCTCTCTTAACAAACAGTGATATGACAAAGTTCCAGTGTAAAACACTGAAATGTGCTGGCTTTCAGAAGAATTTGTGTTTTGACAGCCCAGAGCTAGGCCTTAAAAAGTTTACTGTCACTCTAAGATACTCTCTCTGTGCTGGGAGTTGTAACTTGGTGAGAACTGGTGTTTGACCCAGAAGGTACAGGAGCCCCAGGAAACCCCCAGGTGGTAGTGGCAGAGGAGTATGGAAATGTGGACAAGAACAGGAGAGGCTCCTGGCTCTCAAAGTCCTACCACTGGAAACCAGTATTGCATGGGTGGTGCTGCTGCTCTTGTATTTAAAACTTCACAACCACCTTTGAAATGGAAGAAAAATGTCTCCTTATAGCAGAAAGTGCACTTTTTCACTAATCAACTGTTCTCTGTACTGTCTCCCCTTTCACAAGTTCCGCCTCATGGGTTTCAATTAGTTCTCAATTCCTGAATAAAAATGCAGATCAGAGTGACCTCCCTTTTATCTTGCAGAAAATTTAATCTTTTTACAAATCTATAGCAGGCAGAATTCTAAAATGGCCTGAAGATTTCTACCCCTTGCTGTATATGCCTTGAATAATTTCCTCCCTGGGATGTTGGTGGAACGTGTGAATACATTACTTGGCAAAGAGGATTTTCTCAAATGTAATTAAGGTTACTAATCAGCTGACTTTGAGTTAATCAAAAGGGAGATTACTTGGGTGGCCTGATCTAAATTACATGAGCCCTCATGTTTGAATCAAGAGGTCAGAGACAGAGAAAATGAGAGACTCAATGTCACAGATGTATGTTCTTGCTGACCTGGAGGAAGCCATGCTGTGGCCTGCTTAAAAGGTCATGTGGCAAACCACAGGGCCTAAGGGGAAGTGCAGGCAACCTCCACAAGCAAAGAGAAGCTCCAGCTGACAGTTAGCAAGAAATGGGCACCTCAGACATGCAGGCAAAAGAAAATGAATGACCAGTAACCCAAATGAGCCGAACAGGAGATTTTCCCCAAAATCTTCAAAAGAAAGGTAGCCGTGCCACATAATGTTGGCTTGTGAGACCCTAACTAAGCAGAGAACCCAGCTATGCTGTGCTGAACTTCTGACCTAGAAAACTGTGAGCTAGGAAATGAGTGTTGACTAAGCTGATAAATGTGTGATAATTTATTACACAACAATGGATAACTATGACAAAAAAAATGCAAATCCATGGTACTAGAATTAGAAACATCAGACAGCAAAAGAAAGTGAAAACTACTAGTAATGAATCCATTTAGACATGACTATTGTTAACATTTTGCTGAACAGACTTCCAAATATGTTCTCCATATAATTTTCACACTCTCTATATATCAGCTTTATTGAGCTATAATTGACATGCAATAAACCGCATACACTAAAATTGCAGCTTGGTAAGTTTAACATGTGTTTACACCACCATCAAGAGGGAATCTTCCCCATGCTCCTCTGAAACCCCTTCCTCCCACCCCATGGTCCATCTTTCTGTCACCATCCATTAGTTTGCATATCCAAGAATTTTATATCAGTGAAAACACACAGTGTGCACTCCTTTCTTTGTTTGTTTTTGTTCTTTTAAACAACTCTGTTTCATTTTGGATGGATTATGTTGCTGATTCTAAGTGTAGTAGTCTTTTCACCTGTACAGTCAAATCTTATGAATCGTGTCTCTTGTACTTTCCGTATTAGACACTGCAGTTTTTATCTCTATAATTGTGACTTGGATCCTTCTAATGTCTTTAATGTTCTATTTAACATGAGCTATCATTCCTCTCCATGGACATACAGAACAAAGTCATAACAGCTGCCTCAATGTCCTTGTCTGCCAACCTTATCACGCATGCCACTGTCAGGTTCAATTGAGTTTTCTCATCATAATGGATCAAATTTTCTTTCTTTCTGGCATGCCTGGTAATTTTAAATTTGATTCAGACATTGTGAATCTTACCTTGTTGGAAGCTAAGTATTTTTCTATTTTTATAAATATTAGTTTCCCCATACATACCCAGTCATTACTGAGCATGTGAGGGGTGCCCTCCATAGAATCTGGTGTTTATCTCTGTGTAACTCTTTCTTTTCTAGTTCTCTGTCTTATGAATTCCAGCTCTTTTCCAGACATCAGACTCTACCTTCTCAACTCCAGAAGTCCTCTAAACTCCAATTCAAGGCTGGACATCCTCCGGGCAATAAGTAGGACATTGACAAATCCCAGCTCATCTTTGTTTTCTGTCTCTCAAGCATAATGTCCTTCATTTTCCCATGTCAAGAGTCTCAAAAGGCATTCTTTTCTATATTTGGTTCATTTTTTTTGTTGGTTCAGATAGGAGACTAACTCTAGTTCCTCTTTTTCCATCTCAGCCAGAAGCAGAGATATTGAGATATATTTTGAAAAAGATAGAGTCATACAAGACTTAATCTTTTGGCTTTTTGTTTGTTTGTTTGTTTTTGTAGAGATAGAGTCTCATTTTGTTGACCAGGCTGGTCTCAAATTCCTGTCCTCAGGTTATCTCCCCTCTTCTCCCTCCCAAAGTGCTGGGAATTACAGACATGAGCCACCACGCCTGGTCCAGGTTGAAACCTGGTTACTATGCTTGAAAGTTTACTTTTTGCTCCTAGAAGGGTTGCAAGGTCAAATAAATGAGCCTGTGATCTCCATGGAGTTTTGTACTTCACCAATGGCCAGAGGTAAGGCAGAAAACAGGCTCACAGTGGATGTGAGAAGCATCTCCAGCTCAAGTGATGGGGGTCCCAGATGGTGAAATTAGCTACTCACACAGGCACAGAGCAATACTAGCTGCTTTTACAGCAGGAATGACCTTGGAATTTTTTTTCCTTCAATTCCTTGGCCATCCTCTCACATGTATTCTTATAGTGAGCTCTAAAACCTCCAAAGTGACTTTCCAACTTCCAGAAAGAATTCCCTTGAGGTTCCAGTTGAGATTGCCAAGTGATAGTCACACTCTCCACTCACAGTGAGATGAAGAGGCCTCCACCTTTCCACTCTCCCTTTTCCAAGGCTTTTCCTGCCATCAGCACTGGAGGCTTTGCCACTAAACCCCTCCTCGGCCTGTGCCCACCTGTGTCTTGATCTGCCTCTTGAAAGGATGATCAGATGCCTCAGACCTGCACATACCTGGCCCTAGCTGATGCCAGTTCATGTATGTTGGGAACCCCCCTCTCAGTGAATGATGTTTACCATTTCCCTCTGTGAGGGGTCCTTGTACTCTGAACATTTTGAAGCAATCAGCAAATCAAACCCAGGCAAAATAGTTTTTCAGAGTCTGGAAATTGAGAGGGATTTGGGGGCAGAGGTCTCAGATTCAATGTCATTAACTTAGCAGGTGGTGATGAGATGACAACTCTCCTGAGGTGCTTACCCCATGCTGAGAGTATCACATAAATTTGTCCCATTTAGCTTGTGCAACAACCCTCATCTATCTTATAGACGAGGCCATCAAGGGACCAAGGATTAAATATCATGTGCAAAGGTGCTCGACTGGAAAGTGGCAGAGCTGAGTTTCATTCCTGTGCTGTCAACTGTCTTCTAAATCACATGATTTGGGGCCTTGGTTTCCCCATCTCTGAATGTAATGCTTGCCCTGGAGAGTTGCCATAAGAGGATGAACTGGGACAAAGCAGAAGGTGGTATGGAATTTGTGTTGAACTCTGCATTTTGTGAGTCATTGACCCCACACCCATAGTTTAGTGTGTTTTTTCTGCTTCTCTGCTGGGGACTGTTCAAGCTGGTAAGATGACCTAGGTCTTCAAGGTCCAGTGGCTTTTCCTTCAACTAAAGCACTCACACTTCTGGCTGCTCAACACTGGCTGGTGGACAGTTCTTTCGCCCTGGCCTCTCTTTCCTCTTTTCCTGCAACCTTGGGCTTCTGTGGCAGTGTTTATGACCTCCATCGGCATTAAGGCCTGAAACTCACTGCCATGGACAGAACCCAGACAAGAGGGTGGGGCAGAATCTAGGACAGTCCAAGGTCTTCAGGGAATATGCTGACAACAAGGAGCACTTGGGCCCAAGGTAGGCTCCAAGGAGGCACGCAGTGTGAGGGACCCGTGTGGGAGGACTGGAGAGCCAAACTCTCTGGTTGGGGCAGGTCTGAGAGCTCAAGGGCCTTACCTGGATTTGCTTGTTCATCCCTCCATTCCTCAAATCCTTGATGTGCTAGACAAGAGAGGGGTTAGTGGGAAAGAAGAGGAGCTTGCATTTCAGTGGGCCATGCAGGCAATACACAGGGAACAGACAGGAGATAAAATGACATTAGAATGGAGTGCACTGGCGCTGTAACTAGGGCAGGGGAACAGCAAGGGATGGAGGGAACACAGCCACACAGCTGGAGTGGTCTGGACAGGCCACTTAGAGAAGACCTGAGTCTGAAGCGAAACAGTGAGGAGGAGGCAGCCATACACCTGCTGGAAAGGCAGAGGAAAAGTCTGGTGACAAGCCTGAGGCAGGAGAGAGAATGACAGGTTGATGGAGAGGAAGTAGGTTCCGCAACCAGATAGGAGGGCCCAGGCAGAGTCAGGCAAAGACTGGGGTCATCTGTACACCTTTGTGGACAGGTAGGTGGGAGCATAGACTTGAGTCTCAGAGGAATTTGGAGGCACTGGGGGCTTTGAGCAGTGGGGTCATATGCTCTCGCTTATGTTTTTTAAATTTCACTCTGGCTGCAAGATTGCCAAGGGAGACAAGGCAGGTCAACATCCTGGTGAAATTGAGTGAAACTTTTTCCCAAATTTTTTTTAACCAAAATTTATTGAGATGAACATATTAGTCTTATAACTATAGAGTAAATCCATCTCTTGGTCCACAGAAGAAAACTGTACTTTTAAATCTCTCTAGGTGTGAGATGGCTTATCTAAAACTCTCACTGAAGTTCCTGTTATGGGGAACTTAGTAGCTGACCACACCCAAAACAGCCCCACAAAGACAACACTCTGCGTTGTTTCACTGTCCTTCCCAGGTCTTTCCAGAACAGAAGGAAAGGAAACAGTACATTCAAGAAATGTTCTTTCAAATTAGCCTCATTTATAAATCGCTATTCTAAGAACTAGAATTCTCTCCAGCTTCAATTTGAGCAATTGTGTAATCACTTAACCACAGCAGTGCAACCAAATGAGAGAAAATTCAATATTAGCTCATAAGAGAGACGAAAATTGGGTTTCTGGATCAATAGGCGACACTCTCTAAATCACAGTGACAAAAATATTCTACTTGCACTGTCTGGAAATCAAATAAGATGTGACAATTTAGTAATGATTCACACATTTATATAATATACATTTATAAAACAGTATCCTAAAAATCATAATCTTATTAAGTCTCCATTTGAGATATTGTGTAATCACTTACATAATAGCAATAAAACCAAAAGAGGAAAAAAAATCAAATTTATTTTAGAAGACAAAATGCCGGCTGTGTTTCTGTGTTATTTTAGTGAGTTTATTAGCAATAACAAAGATACTACGATTACACTACTTATAAATAGGATGCTATGTAACTAATAAATGAGTTATTTAAATACTCTGCAACCATACAACATTTTCTAAGAATTATAAGTAGCTTCCATTGAACTATTGAATAATCACTTAATAGCAATTAAACTAAAAGAGAAAAAAATCAAAATTATTTTAGTAGAGAGAAAAGCATCTTGCTGTGGTCCTGGATCTTCAGAAGTGGGCTCTTAGAAGGTGGGGTCACTCAGAGGTGACTGAATTCTGCTGTCAGGCTGTGTGGACCCTGTTTAGTGTAGTCACATTTCTCTGTACCTCAGTGGAGGAGGTTCTGGTCTAGGACTCCCTGGCTGAGAGTACACCCAGGCACTGTCTTCCTCCCTTTATGGAATCAGAGGAAGAACAGAGTCCTCTTCTGAGGAACTGCCCCTGGGACCCTCTGATGTCTAACAAGACAATGAGGACATGAGATGATGGAGCCAGGTCAGTGGCATGCTGATCCTGTAGGAAAGTTGGATCAGGGTGGTCTGGGGTGTACCCTGATTCTGTGGAAGGTTACATCAAGGCAGCCCCAGAGACAATTTGACCCCATGGAAGTGTTTGATCCAGGTGGCCAAGGGGAGAATTTAATTGAGGCTGCCCAGGAGCACCTGGATCCCACAGGAGGGTTGGATCAAGTGGCCTAGCTGAGTGTAGTACCAGGAACACAGGGGCTGATATTCAAGCTCTGGTGTAGCCACTGAGTAGGGCTGGGGTGACCCAGTGGAGGCTTTGGCTCCTAGGCCTGATCCTGGAAGGGGAGTTGTCTGTCCACCCTGGTCCCTGGACCACTACCTGCCATGGTCTGGTGCTCCTGATCCTCTGATCAGCCTGATCGACCTCTGCCAATGTCCCTCACACAATATCAGAGACAAAAGGATGTTCTGGAAATCTCTAAATCCTCCCTCCATAATGTAACTCAAGTGTATATCCTCTTCTCTCCGGCTGTGCAGATGCCTCTCAGCCAGAAAAGCATTCAATCCATTAGCATTAGATTTTCTTGAATGAAGAATAAGCTACCGTCCACAACAGTCAGTGATCCTTTCCAGAGCTTCTGAAGGAACTCTGACTTGTGCCTTATAGGCATCCAGTTCTTTGCTTCTGTGGCTTATCTTGCCATGTGCTCTGGAAAGATTCTCTTCCACCCTTACCAGGTAAGCCCTCTACACCAGATGTCTTCTTATTTCTTGGTGCAGGTAACAGGGCTATGAGATCTCCTAGGAGCTGGGTCTCTCTGTTTTGATGGTGATTTTATGATTTCTGCAAAGCAGGCAGAAGTGTGAGGATTTCTCATGTGATCTTCAAGGGCATTGGTTTCATCTTTTGTCATTAATTCTTTATTCTTCAAGAGTTTTAAAATAGGTATTTAACTTAGCTGCTTCAGTGGTGTCTTCAGAACCTCCATCTTCCATGTGGTCTCTGTTTCCATGATTTCTTCCATCCAGTCCCAAGCTCCCATTCCCATATACATAGTCAGTCCTCTGTCTCTCATGTCAGGGGCTCACTCTCTCCTCTATAAAGCTTTCTAACGTTCTTTCTACTGTAGAACAAGTGTACTCACTCTCTTCATGTTTGGCATCTTGTGAAAGCAACTCCAGCTTCCCTGAAGATGGAATTTTCTCCCAAAGCATCTCGTTGAGCTGCTCAATACTGTTTCTCATCCTCCGACAGATCTTTGAGGAGGCTATGGTATTAGTTACTTGATTCCCATGGATCTCATCAGACTGGATCTTTCTGGTAATGTCAGCCATCAGTGAGAATTGTTTTAAGTGTGCAGAATTGTCTTCTTCTGCTGATTTCTGGAAAATGTATAGTATATGCCCAAGGAGCCAGCGGGTCTCTCTGGCTCCTTATTGGTGGCCTCCAATTTTCATATTTCAATGCTGGCTTCTCTAGACTGGTCTTTCTGGAAGGTAGCACGTGGCCTGCAAGTGTGTTTTCAATGAGGCCGAGCTTCTCAAAATGTGTTGTCTTCCCTCCAGAAGAGCAGACACTCTAGGGGCCAATTTGCCTCCATGTGAACCTATTCAGATCTAACAAACAGGTTGACAGTCACCATCCACAACACCATCTGGCTGGCAGTCCATGTCCTCAGGTGCCCTGGCAGCACTGCCGCTGCCTGGCACCACATTCCCAGGACTGGGGTGACCTGGCACATCACAGACCTTTGCTGCCTCTCTTAATTCCAGGACCAGCCCTGCTGAAAGGTTTACCACAGCACAGCTACAGATAGCAAAGGCAGGGATGCTAGACAGGCCGGTTGTGAACCCCACATATCTGGGGAAACCAGAAATGACCAGAGGTCTTGCTGAGCAGGAGGTTTGAGCTCCACAGCTGCAGACGCCCAGTGCAGTGGCCATCCTGTGCTGCGTCACTCAAGGGCCATGGAACTATCACATCTGTTATGTAAGGAAAAAGAGCAAGATGAAGGCAGGAAGGAAAAATCGATTTAGGACTGAGAGCTTCTGTGAACTCCTCTTTTCTTCCTCCCTGTTCCTGAGTGCCAGCTGATGTCAGTCCAGGAAATGCCCCCTCTGAGTCCTGTGCCATCTGTGACAGGCATTCATTGAGCTCCCTCTAAATGTCCGGCTGTCTTCCAGATTGTCATAAGGGACATCCACAGAGACCAATGTGAGGGAGCAGACACAGGGGAACACATGCCCAAGGTGAGTTCTCTGGAGACTGGGCTGGGTGATGGGAAAGAGGGAAGGATAGGGGAGGGGTGAGGCTGCATCTATTCAAGGGCCTCAATGCGGCCCCAGTAGAAGAGGGACAAGCAGTATCAGACTGGAGGAGGTGAGTTAACCCACCAGGCAGTGTCTGGGCTGGAGTGAGCTAGGTCTTGGGAGCTGAGCCAGGTCCTGAGGAAGTTAGGGGTACTGCTGGGGGTCTGTGGGGTTGGGGTGGGGGCTCTGGCTCTGCTTGCAGTGTGATTGGCTGCTGGAGCAGGGACTGACTAGAACGAGTTGTTTTTGTCTAGACAAGCACTAGGTGAGCCACAATGGTGGTTTGGACTTGGCAGTGGCTATGGAGATGGTGAGAGGGCCGGGTTGTAGATATAATTTGGTGGTAGGGCAACAGCATCCCTGGGTGAATTCAATCCGAGCTATTACAGAGGATGCTGATTTCAGGTCTTTCTATCTGAGCAAAGGGATGATGTAGATGCCAATAGATGCCTGGGCAAGGCTGTGTGTGGGAAGGCTTGAGTTGAGGTCTCAGTCAGCACAGTAGCCATGACCGTGTTCCCCAGATGGGGTCTTAAACAACAGACATTTATTTCTTAGTCTGGATGCTGAAGTCAGAGATTAGGTGCCAGCTTGGTTGGATTCTGGGGAGGACACTCTTCCCAGCTGCAGAATACCATCTTCACTGTGTTCTCCGCAGTGGAAAGAGAGCCAGGGAGCTAATCCCACTCCCAGGACTCCAGCCTCATGACCTAAACACCTCCCAAAGGCCCCACCTCCTAACACCATCACCTTGGAGTTTAGGTTTCAACCTATGAATGTGGGTAGGGGGCACAAACATTCAGCCATCATAGGTAGAATCACTTTACTAAGAGGCAAAAGACCCTGGCATAGTCTTGGTCCTTCCCCAAATGACCCTGGAAAAGTCCCCAAAACATTCTACTTCTCCATCTCCTCAATTCATAAAACAGATTCATTAAAAACATCTGCCGAGCACCAACAAAGGACCAGACGTGGCCTAACTCTGGGTTGCATCTCTTTCCTGAGCCTTTTGAGTCCTTGGTCGACAAACCCAAGTCCAATGACTTTGAAAGCACCAAGTACTGGAAGACTCTATAGGAGGGTTAAGCTAGGGTGGCTCAGGTGGTAGCTGACTGGAACAGGATGACGAAAGGAACCAGCAAACAAGGCTGCACAAGGATCATGTTACCGTGGGGCCAGGATGGAAGCAGTCACATATCTGGTGGAACAAGAACTGTTTGACCGCAGAAACACTAGGGATCAGCTGAAACAGAAATCAAGACCCTGGGTGCTGGGGTTGGGGAATTCAATCATCTCTTCCACTGATCTGGCTGCCATCTGGCTGGCTCTGCTGGCTCTCCCCACCCCCACATCCCACCCCATGTGTCTAGAACTAGACTCGCTCACCTAGGCTCCTCTGATATCTTTATAGAGCCCTTCCACCTCTCCAGGGTCCCCAGTGCCCAGGAGCCCCCCGTCTGCCTTCAGTGCCTGGGAACTGACAATGAATCACCTGGACACTATGTGCCTTCTGTCAGCCCACCTGCTGCTCATCTGCACTAAAGATACACAGAACCAGTGGATGTCACGGGGCCTCTGGCCCCAGTTGCCCATCTGTCTCACTTTCTCATTCTGCACTGCTTGCCTTTAAGGAGTCACCATGTAGCCACATCCACTATTCACATATGCTAATTGACGTGCTTTCTCTTGCCTGAATGTCAGGTCCTCAGAGGCTGCACGTTGGCCTCCCTGCTGTGTCTCTGTGGCCTCCGGCAGCACCTTGTACACAGGAGGAGCACAATATAGATCTGCTGAATGAATGAATGATTCGATGATCTCTCAAAATGATGAAAAACACTATCAGTGGGGGAGCATCCTGGTGTGTTACAGCAGCATATTACAGGTTGCGACTGTTGCTTTGCCTCTGTCGCAACCGGGAAGCTGTCTGCGTTCTCCCTAGCTCTGATGGTGGATGTTTGTCCCACTCTGCTGTTAGTCCATCCTCAGTCAAGTGTGTACCTCCTGTGTTCCAGATAATAGAACATGAAGAGAGGAGGACAGTAGTCCTGCCCAGGTGTTGGCTATCCAGTGTGGGGATGACATCGGTACCCCAATGTTGTCCTGCAGGTGGTAGGAGGAGTGGGGGGAGTGAGGACGGGACCTTTATGGCCACCCAGGGAAGGGCAGCAAAGCAAGAGCAGCCACAAGATGACTGCTGTCCTTTCTGGCAGGCTACAGCCCCTCAAAGTGAGGACCAACCCTCAGGGCCATTGTTCCCAGAATTAGCAAATGCAAGTAAGAAGTGTTTGCTGTGTCTTTGGCATCTCTAGGAAGTCAACTCCTTCCTGGCAAAGTAATGCAGTTTCCTGAGAGTAAATGAAGGATTCCTGATCCCAGGATTAAAAACAGGTGACAGAAAACAAGAAAGAAGGCTGCAGGAGTGTGCTCTGCCCTGACCCTGGCGGTGGACCAGGTCCCCATGAGTCCTCAGTTCCCAACACTCCCTCCATCCCCATCTGGGCACACTTCAGCTGCTCCAGTTGAGTCCTTCCCTCTGACCTCCACCTCCCTCTGTGTCTTGACCCTTTCTTCTCATGCCAATTGTCCTTGGACTTGGGGACCCGCTCCTAAACTGGCCAGACCTTTGTCCATGCCCTGCCTTTGACATTGAGACCACGGTGTAGATTTCTGCTAGCAAGAAATGATCCAGAACCCTCTACTGAGACCCCGCCCCACCTCTCTACTAAAGGAAAGGATGGACCAACATGTAGCAGCAGCAGCATGTCAGGTCTCCAGCCACGTCCCCAATGCCCTCCATGCACTGGGTGGCATGTAGGATGTGTAGGGTGTGTGATATATTTTGGATATTTTTTCCCTCCAAATCTTATGTTGAAATGTGTTCCCCATTGTTGGAGGAAGGGTCTAGTGGGAGGTGTTTGAGTCAAGGGGATAGATCCCTCATGAATGACTTGGTGCCACTCATTACTCATGGTAATAAGTGAATTTTCACTCTAGATAGAGTGAAAAGTGATATCTGGTTGTTTAAAAGAGCCTGGCACCTCACTTTTCTCTTTTGCTCCTGCTCTCTCTATGTGACATGCCATCTCCTCTCCACCTTCCACCATGAGAAAAAGTTTCCTGAGGCCTCACCAAATGGCAACACCATGCGGACATGTGAGTCAAAATAAATCTCTTTCCTTTATACATTACTCAGCCTCAGGTATTCCTTTATAGCAGCACGGAATGGACTACTACAGTGTGTGATGTTCAAGACACTCAACATCAAATCAGAAATTGGTAAACAACTCAGCACTGAACCAGGAGCCTCCAAGAATGAGGAACAGCAACAAGAATCGAGCAGGAGGAGGGGAAGGATTGGAGAAGATGGAGAAGAGAAGACAAAGGGGGAGGGAACAGCAGAGGCAAAGGTGTGGAGGTAGCAGTCAGGCTGGATCTGCACAGAGAACACTGAGCACAACTGGCCTGAGTCCAGAGAAGGCAGGTTGTCAAAGGGGTCGACATAGAGCATCCTCCAGTCTCACCTTCCAGCCAGCAGATCTCTTCAGCAGTCACAGCAGGTGGAAAGATGGGGGCATGTGAGCCACATAGGAGTGCAATGTTGGAACTGTTATTCTTGTTCCTGCCTCTGTGCTGCCCCCAACCCCATCAACACAGTACTTACCATTCTGTGTGCTAGCCTCCTGGAGTGAGAACAAGGACTTCAGCCTCATTGATTTTCCTTTGCCTCTTGGTGCACATGGTCCACGTGATGCTCCTCTCAGGGATATCCTCTAGGGATGAGGTTACATTACCTCAGTGTGTGACAGACACAGCCCTCCAGCCAAGGGGCACAGGACAGAGGCTCAGCTCAGCCACCAAGGAGCTGGGTCAGGTCCTAGGAGACTTGCAAAACCCTTTTCTAGTTTTTTTTCCATTTGTAGTTGAGTAAATTCTTTTTTATTTAAAAATAACAGGATATTTTTGCTTTCTTACTGCCTTTGATACATTTTTTTCCAAATGAAATTCATTTCCAAAATGTCTTTCTTCTCCCTTAATTTCTTTCTCCTAGTGTTTGTTTCGCATCCAAGAAATATTTATTGAACTGTTTCTCTTTACTTTTTATATAAGAACTCTTAAGAAAATGTTTATGGACTCAAAAAACACACATACAGTATTAGCAGAGAAGACAGATGTGTTGAAATCACTCTGGATCACTGTGTGACAAACATCTCCTAGAATACTTTCTCCCCCCAGCCTCACTGTGCCCTCAAGATACACAATACCCTTGAATATAGATGCATTTGGTGAAGAAAAAGCAAACAAGAACTTGTCGAAGACTTATCGTGTGCTAAGTATTGTGCTGTGCAACATTTGTATTTTATATAATTAGATTCTCATTATCCTGATGCAGATTACTCCATGTTGCAAGGTGCCATTGGAGCAATAAAGTTGACTACACTGGGTGTGGAAGGACAGGTCAAGAATAGCAGCACAGAAGAGTCATTTGAACAAGACCTTGAGGGATGCATAACCAACAGCAGAGGATGGGATGGATGTCACTGCAGTCTCTGGATGGATGTCACTGCAGAGGATGGGATGGATGTCACTGCAGATGTCACTGAAGGGTTAAATAAATGCCCACACCTTTACTGACACATTCACCACCCTATCACTCATTTTCCCCACCCTCATGAAGTTTTTTGGGCCATTAGTGGACTGAGTCACCCAGAGAAAGAGCCCCGAGCTCCTGAGAGTACAAAGGGAGGATAGAGGCATTTGGTGAGAGTGAGGATATAGATGCTTTTGGATACTGTTTCAAAAGAGAAGCCAGCACTGGCCTCAAGAGCTGAGTGAATTTCTAGGATCTGTGGGGCTTGTCAAGACTCGATCTTTCAAACACACTTCTGTTGCCCTGAAAGTGTTAGGAGTACATTCACAAAACATGAAAGACTCCCAAACTTGTTTCTTGAATAGCAGAGATAGGAGATGGAAGGAGAGGTGCCAAGCCACTGGGCAGTTGTCCTAAACAGAGATGAGTACCAGAGAGAAACAGGGCTAGGAGAAATTCCAAAGAGGAGAGCACCAGAAATGACATCGCCAAAGATTGTGGAATTAAGATGGACAGAAGGAAGGGAAGAAAGGAGAAAAATTCTCACCAAATTAAGATATAAAACTATGTTATATATTTCTTCTTGAGTAAGTTTTGGTAGTTTGTGCCTTTCAAGGAATTTTCCCATTTCCTCTAAGTTATTAAAAATTTTTTGGCTTAAAGTTACTTATAGTATTCCCATAGTGTTTTGATATCTGTAGGATCTGTAGTAATGTCCCCCCGATTTCTGATATAATTTGTAACTTTCCTCTTTTTTCTAGATTTAATCTAGATAGACATTTATTATGTTAATGTATTGTTACATAGAATCAGCTTTCTCATTTATTTATTTTCTCTATTTTTGTTTTATTTCCATTGATTTCTGATTTTGAATTTTTTTCTTATACTTTCTTGGAAATTAATTTTGCTCTTTTTAAAGAGACTTAGAACAGAGATTTCAATAATTAACTGGAGACCTTTCTTCTTTACTTATATATGCATTTAATATCATAATTTTTTCTCTATTGTTTTCACTGTATTTTATAAATGTTGATATTTTGTGTTTTTATTTTTATTCAGTTCATGACATTTTCTAACTTTTCTTTGACCTAGTGGTTATTTAAAACATTTAAATTTAATTTTCCAATATTTGAGGTTTTCCAGATTCTTTTGAGGAGGTATAAATTTCTGGTTTAAGTCTTTTGTGATCAGAAATAATACTTGTATAATATGAATGCTTTTAAGTTTGTTGAAAGTTTTTAGTGGTTTATCTTGGTAAATATTCCATGTGCAGTTGAAAATGATGTGTATTCTGCTGTCATTGGATGGAGTGTTCTATAAATGTCAAGTAGGTAAAGTTGGTTTATATATTTAATCTAGGTCTTTTTATCTTCATGGATTTTCTATGTCTTTGTTTTATTAATTATTGTGAAATAAGTGTTAAGCTTCTGACTAAAAGGTAGATATTTCTGCTTTTCGTTTCAGTTTTCTCACTTTTCATTTTATGAATTTTGAAGCTTTTATTAGTCATATTAATATTTGCAATTTTTCTCTCTTCTTGATCATTTAATCTTTTTATGAATACAGTTATGAAATAGTCTTCTTTTTCAATGATAATTTCCTCTGCTCTGAAATTTTTTTTTGTGCTACTAATATAGTCACTCCAGCTTTCTTGGAAATATTATTTACTTGGTAGATCTTTTCTACACTTTTACTTTTACCAGAACATATTTGAGTATTTTCTTATCCAATTTGATAATATCTACTTTTTAATTAGAGTGTTTAGAAAATTTATATTTAAGGTGATTATCAACATGATTGGTCTGAAATCTACTATCTTGTCATTTTTTAATGTTATTTCTCTCTGTTTTGTGGCTTCATTTGAACTAATTGATTTTTTTAGTGATTGATCTAGGGTTTAAATAAAATCCATATTTAAATTGCCACAATCTACCTTCAGATAATATTACACTGCTTTATGTATACTGCAAGAAATTATAAAATATATTTTCATTTCTTCTCCCCATCTTTTGTGCTATCATTGTTCTTCATTTTACTTTTACATATGTTAAAAACTCTACATTACAATGTTATTATTTTTGCCTTAAATTGTCAATTGTATTATAAATAAAAAAATTGTATAATTTGCTAACAGCTACTATTTTCGTGTTCTTTATTCCTTTGTGTAACTTCAAGTTACTAACTGTTAATATTTTCTATATTCCTTTTACTATTGCCTGTATAATTGCAGAATATATTTTATATTTTCTGATGTAACAAATGACTACAAACTTAGTGACTTTAAGAAACCCCTGAATTTATGATGTTACGGTTATGTAGATCAGAAGCCTGATATGAATCTCATTGGGTTAAAATCAAAGTGTCAGTAGGATGCACTCATTTTTGGAAGTCCTAAAGAGAATCTATTTCAGCTTCTAAATGTTGCTTATATTCCTTGGTGCATGTTGCCCTGCCTCCATTTTTAAAACCAGCAACTTTAGGTTGTCTTTCTCACAATGCCATGTCTCTTCCAATTCCCTCTTCTAGTTGTGAGAACAGACTCATGTGATTCCATTGAGCCCACCTGAATAATCCAGGATAACTTTTCTATTTTATGGTTATCTATTGGCAACTTTAATTTTGTCTGACAATATCACTTCTCTTTGCCATGTAAACTAGTATGTTCACAGGTTTTGAGAATTAGGAAGTAGTATCTTTGAAGGTAGCATTATACTATGTATCACAATCTTTTTAGAAGTTTGTCATTTTGCTCTCCTCTTTTTAAGGTTCTTGAAGAAGGAGTTTAGATTATTAATTTAGTACTTTCATTCTTTTCTAATGTATACATTTAGTGCTATAAATTTTCTTCTCAGATTGGCTTTGGCACTGCCACATACATTTTGGTATGTTATATTTTTAGCATCATTCAATTCAATGTATTATTTTTTTTAACTTCCCTTGAGACTCCCTTTATAAACCATGTATTATTTTGGAGAGTGTTGTTTAGTTTTCAATTGCTTGAAGAATTTTCTGTTATCTTTTTGTTACTGATCTTTGGTTTGATTTCATTGTTGTGAGAGAACACAACCTGCCTGATTCATTCTTTTAAATGTGGTGAAATTTGTTTTATGGTACAGGATATGGTCTATCTTGCTATGTTATCATGGGGCACTTGAAAAGAATGTGTATTCTGCTGTGATTAAGTGAAGTGTTTTACAAATTTTTATCATGTCTTATTGGCTAATTATGTTTTGAATTCTTCCATATTTTAGCTGAATTTGTGTTTAGTTTTTCTATCAACAGTTGAGAGAGAGATTTTAAAACTCCCAACTCTAATTAAGAGTTTGCCTATTTCTTTTACTTTTATCAATTCTTGTTTTATGTATTTTACAACTTTGTTTTTGGTGCATATACGTTTAGAATTGTTATGTTTTCATGATGGATTGACCTTTTATCATTATATGATGTCCCTCTCTGCCTCTGGAAGCTTCTTTGCTCTGAAGTTAATTTTATCTAATATTTATGTAATCACTCTTGCTTACCTTTGATTAATAAATTTTTCACTATTTTACTTTCAAATTTTCTATATTATTATATTAACATAAATAGTCAGCTTGTAGCTGGGTCATAAATTTTAAACATTCTTCTAATTAGTGTCTTTTAATTGGTGTATTGTGACCATTTGTACTTAATGCAGTCATTAGTATGTAAAGGCTATGGTCTCCATTTTAGTTTCTGTTTTCTATCAGTTCTGTTTTCTGTTTCTGTTTCTTTTTTCTCAGATTTTTGTGGACTACTTGAACATTTTTAGCATTTCATTTTGATTTACCTACAGTGTTTTCCAGTATATATTTATTCTTTTTTAGAAATTGCTTTAGTTGTTACATTACTTAAGCATAACTTGTCATATCTAATAGTGTCATTATTTCAAGTAAAATATAGAAGCCTCATCTCACTTTAACCTTCCCCATTTACAATATGGTTGTCTTAAATATCCCCTCTGAATACATTTAGAAACATATTAAAGATTTATAATTCTTGCTTAAATTGCCAAACAGTTTAGAAAACACAAGAAGAAAAGGAAAGTCTGTTGTGTTTATCCCTTTTTTTTTTTTTTTTTTTTTTTTTTTATCCATTTTTTTTTCACTTCTGATCTCCCAGATTTCCTTCTTTTATCTTTTCATTTCTGTTTAGAACATTTTGTCTAGTCATTATTTTAGGATACATCTGCTGGTAATAAATTCTCTTGTTCTTTCTTCATCTGAGACTGTCTTGATTTCCTTTTCATCCCTGAAGGTTATTTTTACCAAATATAGGACTCTGGGTTGATGATTCTTTTCTTTCAGTACATAAAAATGTTTTGCCACATTTTTTTCTGGCCTCTATGGTTTCTGATGATAAATACACTGTTACTTGAATTGTTTTCCTCAATGCTTTATTTCTGTCTGGAAGCTTTAAAATTTTTTCCCCTTGTCTTGAGTTTATAAGTTTGACTAAGATGTGTCTCTGTGTGGATTATTTTGGTTTTAGTCCAGACTCTTGAATCTGCAAGTTTATATCTTTTTGCTGAATTTGGGAAGTTTTGACCGTTGTTTTTCTCTTTTGAGGTCTGATGACACAAAATGGTAGATCTTTTTGTAATAGTCTCACAGATCTCTGAGGTCTTGGGATTAATTATTTAGTTAAAAATTTAAATTCCTTTTTTTCTCTATTGTTTAGATTAGGTAATTACTATTTCTCTTATCCTCCAGTTCATTTATTATTTTTCTGCTTCTTCCATTTTTCTGTTAGGCCTATCTACTTATTTTTGAAAACATTTAGTTGTTATATTTTTTAAGTTCTAAAATTTCCATTAGGTTATTCTCTGTTCCTTATATTTCATTGCTGGGACTTTCCATTTTGTTTGCTGAAAATTTCTATTTTTTATTTATTTCAAGAATATTTGTAATTGCTTATTAAAATACACTCATGATGGATGTTTGAAATCTTTGTCAGATAATTCTGACAGCTACATCATCTCATTACTGGCATATTTTGATTTTCTTGTATCATTCCATTGGAGATTTTCCTGGGTTTTGGTATGACAAGTTATTTGCAATTGAAATCCATACATGTTGTTCATTATGCTAAGAAAATGTTGGATCTTACTGAAATCTTCTGTTTTAGCCAACTTCCTATGGTACATCTTTTTCAGGTAAAATAGGAAGACTGACTCATTACTGCCGGGTGAGGGTAGAAGTCCAATTTTCTGGTTTAGCCTTTGTGGACACCAGAGGAGAGAACTCACTGTTATTGCTGAGTGGGGCTAGGAGTTCTGGCTTTCCAATAGGTCTCTGATTATATCTCCCTGTATCAGTAGTAGTAGTTGATATACAGAAATTTATTTTATAAATGAAACATTGGTTAGGGTATTTACACCTGCAAATAATAGAAAATCAAATGATATAATTTGAATCATCAGGATATGTATCATGATGTTGACAAGAATTCCAAGTTAGGTAGTTTCAGGATTAGTCTTTTAGCCCAGTAATGCCATCAGAGATCATAATTTTTCTATCTTTCTGCCATGAAAGCTTCTCAACCTCAACACTGGTTCAGGAACCACATCTTCATTCCACAGTAAAACAAAGTAAGAAGAGTAGCACCAGGAAAACCCTCCTCTTGCTTCTATACTTCATATTAGAAAGAGAAAACCTTTCCCAGAAGTCTCTTCCTTCTGGGAAAAGATGAGGTCTTCTATTTACATCTTATTTGGCATGAAGCTATCATAGGTCCAACACTTGTTGCAAAGAGGGCTGGAGAATGAGTGTCTGGAAAGGGGGATTGGGATTTTCAAGATTAGCTAAAGAGCCTCATAATTTATGATCTGAAATTAGCAGAAGAGTGCACTCTCCTTAAGAATATTGTCATATTCACCTACCTCCTGACCCAATGGGGCATCTCTAGGAGGGAAGAAGAAATAGAATTGAGGAATATTTGCCAGGAGTCAAAAAGCTATCCACATATAAGACTTTTCAACAATGCATTCATTCTCCTTTTGGAGCAATGTCTGGGCCAATGATCTCTCATCAAAAATCAGAACCTATCAATCTACCTAACAATCCATCTACCTAATTAACCCTTTCCACAATGGTATGCTTGAGCACACAGTGTATGCCTCAAAAGACTCTACTTGCTCTGACTGTAGCTTATGGCCACTTCAAGTGGATCCAAATGGGTCATCATGTGGATGTGAGTTCTGAACATTAGCCAACACGGAGTCATATACTAAGACAGGGTGCAACTCAGCCTAGAGGAGGTGCCTCCGAGGAGCATGGTGCAAGAACAGGCCAGGAAACACCCTTTTTTTCTATAGGATTTGTCCTGACTTTCCTTCTTGAGTTGGCCTGAGGCATGCCATCCCATGCAGGTTTACATGAAGCCCGTATTGATGAGACAGAAAAATTGGGTTTGTTATTCCCCTCCTTACTTGTCTCCATATCAAGACTGACAAGGACATCCATCATTTACTCTCTCCAGCTGTGTCTAGATATCTCCACAATCAGGACTCCAGAGAAGCAGACAAAGACAAATTCCCCACTCTTGCTGCTGTTGCTAAAAGAAGCTTGTCAATTGAGTTTAGAAAAGGGGAAGGATGTGTCAGACAGAGAAAACAGATTGGGAAATGAAAGGATGCAGAGAGAGCAAGAAAGTGTCAGAGGGATGCTATGGAATGAGGTGCTGGAACACATGGGGACATCTTGGGGGAAGAGAGATAGAGAGGAAACAAAACAGAACCACAAGGGAAAGACCAGGGAGCACATTCATCCTCGTTTCCAACCACCTGGCTCTGCACAAGTATTTCCTACAGAGAGTGCCGGACTTTCAAAAGCCTACAGGTTATGAAAGAGCAGAGTTCATGGTCAAGGACAACAGCACAATTTTATTGTAAGTCAAGGTATATTTACAAGAAAAATTGTAACACAAGAAAGTTACTGATATTTGAAGGCAAAGGACCATTTTATACAAATTTTGTGGCAGAATGCAGCATGTGGTCTATGTTAGATGGAATAACTCCAGCAAGGTCCCTGGAGGTGATATTACTGCAGGTGATGCTCCCCTTGAGGTGATGCCCACCTCAGAGCTGGTGTCCCTGGAGATGATGTTCATTGAAGGTGATGTTCTTTTGGAGGTGATGTCCCCCTAAAGGTGATGCCCTTCCTTGCAGTGATTCCCCCCTGGAGTTGATGTTCCTGGAGATGATGCCCCTGGAGGTAATGTCCCCCTCCCAGAGTTGATGTCCCAAGTGAGGTGACCCTCCAAACGTCCAGCTACCACATCTCAGAGGAGGACAGAAGACCACAAAAAGGAACTGACTTCCCAGGGCATGGGGCTAGATGGCAGTGAGGTCCAACTAAAATCAGCTCTTTTGTGGAGCCTCAAAGCACATGGCTCGAACCCTGGCCAATACTGATTCCAAAAGGAAAACGAGTACATAGTTCCTTAGAGGTGATGACCCTGGAGGTGATGTACCCTCTCAGAGTTGATGTCCATGAAAGTGATGTCCCTTGTGGTGAGACTCCCCTAGAGGTGATGTCTCCCTGAAGGTGATGCCTCCCTTAAGATGATGTTCCCCTGGAGTTGATGTTCCTGGAGGTGATATCCCTGGAGGTGATTCCCCTAGAAGTAATGTTCACTGAAGGTGATATCCCCCAGGGATGATGACCCCTGGAGGTGATGCCTTTGACCAGCTACTAAGTAAGCCTAAGGGGTGCTTAGGCTTACTAAGGTGCTAAGGGCTGCCCTCTGTGTGCTTTGAGGCTCCATAAAAGGGCTGCTTCTTGTTGGCCTCACTACCATCTAGCTTCACGGCCTAGGAAGTAGTTCCTTTCTTTGGTCTCCTGTCCTCCTCTGAGATGTGGTAGCTGGATATTTGGAGGGTGATTTACAGCTGACCCCTGGTTACTCTTTGGCCTAGGAAGTAGTTCCTTTCTTTGGTCTCCTGTCCTCCTCTGAGATGTGGTAGCTGGATATTTGGAGGGTGATTTACAGCTGACCCCTGGTTACTCTTTTCAAAGGGTGCCCTGTCCATTCTCCATAGTGAAGACTTCCTATTTGATATTCTTGCCTTGCCCCTGCCTACATTCATGGAGCTTTCCAAGACAGGGAACCTCATTTCTTCAAGGTCACTGAGATCCTTGCTAGGCTATTAGATTAAGCTACCATAGGGCTTCTCCTCCTTGCCTTGAGCTAATCTTTTCTTGCTCAGGCCTGAACACTGGCTCTACTTTCTTGCCGGTGATCCTAGGCTTTTGAAAGTCATGGAATTTGTGCTATGGAGTAGTGAGGGTCTAACATGAGACCTCCCGGCCCTCATGTAGTCACTGGACTAAATAAACACCTCACATTGCATCTATAACACAGTACATGGATGGGCAAGCTAAGGAAACTGGGGTTTCTTTTCCTTTTTCCTCCTTAACCGCAGGGTCATGAATGTGAAAACCAGAACTGACTAGGGTGCCAGGTAACCTCCCAACTTTGCGTATGTAAAAAATCCATTCATCTAGGACTGGGACCAACCAGAGGCTACTGTGGTCCTGAAGCCACAGGGTGGACACACTAGAATTTCAGACCAGTGTCCAGGTCATGCCATGTTCTGGTAAATACAACCATACAAAAGAAATCTGCACTCACTAACTCTCAGCACTAGGATGAAACTACTCCCTTGATTGCTAACAGCCCTGGAGGCTCATGCTATCTTCATTTCATAGACTGTTGTGGGCTAAATTGCATCCTTCCTAAAGCTTTTATGTTAAAATCCTAACCCCTAGTGCAAATGAATGTGACCTCACTGGAAATGGGATCTTTACAGATGTTCAAGGTGTCAAACCTAAATAACAGACACAGAGAGAAACTCTCTAAAAGAAAATGATATTTATTCGAGAGTGAGCATTGTAATGGGAATACTATGGACTTATTTGGGAAGGTAATGGAAGATAAGAGTTTTTAAAGGACAAATGGGGAGGATTACATAATTGTTTTGAAATAATTATCCTTGGCTACAAGGATCAGTAACAAGTCTGCACAGGCAGTTGCTAGACCAGTGTCCATGCAGAAGATTTTTTTGTGTAAGGAAGTTGTGGACTTTGTACAAGGTTGTGTCTTTTGCAGAGTCTTTTGTGAGAGTCCTTGTTATCAGGCATATGTGTGTGAAAACCCTCCCTTCATGGCCTTCCCTGGCTCCATTTGTCAGAGTTTAACACAAGTGACTTCAATTGGATTGTGACAAAGTTAAGATGAGGTCATTAGGGTTGTTCCTAACCCAGTGTGGCTGGTGTCCTTATAAAAAGAAAAACTTGGATGCAGAGTCACACATACACAAGAAGAATACCATGTGGAAAAGGAAGGCAGAAGTCAGGGTGATGCTTCTACAAGTCCCCAAATACCAAATATAGTCATTAAACTACCAGAAATTAGGCAAGTGGCCTGTAACAGATTTTTCTTCACAATCTCAGGAGGAATCAACCCTACAGGCACCTTTTTCTTGGATTTCTAGCCTCCATAACTGTGATATAATAGATTTCTGCTGTGTAAGACACCCAGATCATGGAACTTTGTTACATCAGCCCTGGTACTCTAATGCACAAAGCACTGGCAGCACAGGGTCACTGTGTGACCCAGGCAGTTGGAGTGCACAAGTCAGGTGCGCTCCACCCATGCCACGCTGATGGTAGCTAGTAGGACATAGGGTTAAGTTGCCTCACCCATTCTAGGTCTTATCTTCTGGATGAGCTGTAGACCCTCTGGACCTGCCCCTACCCCTGTCGTCTGTGCTCTGTGAGCCAAGTCTAGGTATCTGACCTAATTTTTCAGCATCTTTTGCAAAACCATCTTTTGTGATAGTTGGAGACACTGCATACTGTCATTACCCCTTTGTTGAGACTCAATCAGTGGATCACACTGATGTTGGGGCCATATATAATGTTATTTTAAAAATACTACTGGGTCCACGTAAGAGCCAGGCTCAGGGTTTAGTTCTGGGTGTGCCGCGGTAAGCTGGGTGTGCTGGGTGAGCAGGCTCGGCCTCTCTCGCCAGAGCCTGAGTTCTCCCTTAGAGAGACAGAGAAGGGAGGGGATTCACATAGGTGGACACATCAAGAAGTTTGATTCTGCAGATGAGCTTTGAGATTCTGGGATGAGAAGTGAATGTTCTCGCCCTACTCTCCTTGATTGGTCTGCTAAGAGATGCTCAGGGACTAATATAGACCTGGATTAAGGTGGACCAGTGTAGAGGACATGTAGAGCCTGTGGGTACCCTTGCAAGATGCAGGTACACACAGGCCTGACTGACGTAATACTGGATGCACCCATACCTAGGCAAGGTCCCTGGCTCACAGTCTAGTCAACAGGAGGAGGTAGAGAAATGGCCTCATGTACAATGACAATACTCTAGGGCTGTGGAAGGCTGAAAATAAATGCATTCCATGGACAGTAGGATATAAGCAGGCAGTCTTGTGGTTCCTTTGCCAATTTCTTTTTTTAAAGTGAGGGAAACAGAACCAGCTGTGAGCCTAACACAGCAGGAAATGCTGCTCTGGTATCAATGTAGTTGACGTCAAACCCAGTGGGTTCAGTATTGGCTTAGATTATAAAGAGGTCATTGAAGATCCCCTTTGCCATCCAGAGCCTGTTGGGAACAGGGAACACGTAGTCATAAAAATGGTAAAATTACCTTAAGAGCAAAGCGCATCTTATACAAAGGGACCTCTCATCTTCAAGGGGAAAATCAGACAAGTCTGACAGACAGCTATGAATCTAGCTCTGTATGATATGCAGATGAAGAAGAGGCCAGGATAAAAATCAGAAAAGAGACCACACTGATTTTGAGGAAAATAAAGATAGGGAAAAAAGAAAAAAAGAACTTTTTTCTTTAAAAGAATGTTCTTGATTGGCAGGTTATCCTGGAGACCAGACTGGAAGGCAAGGTTGTGTCATGCCTGGAAGTCAAAGTTCCTAGGCACATTCTTAGCATATTCTTTACCACCAGGCAACTTGAGAAGGCACTCACCTTTCCCAGGGCTCCATTCCTTCACCTGTGTGATTGTGGATCAGACCAGCAGGGCCTCAGGTCTCCACATGCTGAGGTCTCTGTTTCTCCCTAAGTGGAGTCAGACTCTGGCTAACCAGTGTGAGAACTGAAGGGGAGGGAGTCCAGGATGCTGACCCTCATGCTAAGCTGGAAGAAACCTGGGCCTGCCAGTAATGACTTATTCCTCAGTCCAATGGTGAAGAAATCAAGCAGCAGGAGAGAACTGCTTAACACTTATCAGTTTTGTTACTGGGATTTTCAATAACAGTCTACTTTTCAAAAGTGTTTGTGCTAATGACTTGATAACAAGAAATCAATCAGAGTTCAGTAGTGTAGCTGACATGAGATCTCTGTGCAAAAATCCAAATCTTTTCTATGCAACAGGGGACACCAATTAAAAATTATAATGCAAAAAAATTGTGTTTAAAATCCCTACAAAATCCTGTCCTTAGAAAAAGGCCTAAAATAAGCTTTATGGAGGAAGTCACAAAATTTTGCCAAGAGAAAAAGGATCTGAAAAAATTGAGAATTATGCCACTTTAAATGTGGGGAAAGCTTCCTGTTGAAACATATCAATTCAACACAAATTAACCTACAAATTCAGTGCCAATCCAATGAAAATGTCAAAAATATAATAGAAAAAAAGATTTTTCAGAGGATGTCAGCAAGATGTCTGACTAGAATTACTTGGCACACACTCCTCCCCCTCCCCCCCACACCTAAAACAGTTAATAGACAACTACATTTCAACGGGAGTGACTGAGGAAGTATGTAACCAGGGAAGTGGCAAAATCCCCATGGAGCCGAGGAGCCCAGGATAACACCATAGAGAGGGAAGTGAGGCATCCTGCCTCTGCCACACTGTCTTCCCCACTGGCATTTACTCAAAGTCATGGGGAAACGTCTTCTTATGGGGAAAAGAAGATCCACAGCAATCCCCATTGCCTCCAAAAATGCCAGCAATCTTGCTACAGGAGAGTCCCCCAGTCCTCACAATCCATAAATCCAGTTTGGAGAGTAGCAAGAGTTCATGCAGCTGCATTGCTTGAGTAGGATTCTTCATTGAGCATCTCTAACCTTGCAGCCTAAGCTGCTATGGCTCAGTGCCATCTTGAAACTGAACAAATTACTAGGGTACATCTTTCCCTAGGGACTAGTATGGCCAACTCTTTTCATCCCTGAGGTCCCACCATTATTTTGCCATTTTCACACAAGTGCCTGCAGTGTCATGACCGCAGCTGCCCAAAGTCTAGGTCAGACAAAATGACCAGGACCTTACCATCTGAACACACAAGGCACACCAACTCTGCCTGCCTTACCAGAAAACAGATAGGTCTGCACAGTTGAGTGACTGCTTAAACAGCCAGTTGGTCACTTTGTCAACATGTACCTGTGATGCACAGCTGACCAGCCCTCTGAGTCTGTCTGTGGCTGCACCTAGCCTGACAGCCAGTCCTGTAGTTGCCTTACCTCATGAAGAGATTTCTGTAGAGCCACCTGGCCCTACCACAATGTGTATGCCCAACCCAATATCCAGTCTTCTGTAGCCCTGCTTCCCCTAAGAGACAGCTCACAGTCGCCCAGCCAACTATGCCCACATGTGCTAAAGGCTGGCATAAAAGTCAGCCTGGCAGCAGCCACCGCTTCCCCAGAGAGCCCGATGAACAGCTTGTTGGCTTTCTACATCCACATATACCCAGTCCAACAACCACCTTAACATTTCTCCTCCCAGCAAAATCATGAGCTTTCACAGATGAGGCCACTGAGGCAATCAAAGACATTGTTGATTAAGATTCAGCTGGAAAAACTATATGAAGACCACACTACTGAGTCTGCCCAGAACCAAAGCCAATATATCATGTCTAATTGATATGTACAAGAAAAAGTCTTTCTCTACAAAAGCTACTCCATAAAATTGAAAAAGGTGATTATCCCACTAGATGTGCAGATGTCACTACAGGAACATGAGAAATGTGAAAATGAAAAATAACAACAACAAAACCGTGACAACCCCAAGGAATACCATAACAGACCCTAAAGACAAAGACATTTATGAAATGCCTATAAAAAGAAATTAGAATAATAATCTTAAGGAAACTCAGCAAGATCAAGAGAAGTTAGACAGACCAACACAATCATAAAAAAAATTCATAATGTGAATGAGAAATTTAACAAAGGGATACATAACATAAAAAAATAACCAAACAGAAATCTTGGAGGTAAATAATTTTATGATGAGATTTAAAAAAATACAATTGAGATCTTCAACAACAGCCTAGATTAAGCAGAAGAAAGAAGATATCTCTTTTGAAATGAACTAGTAAAAGGGGAGAAAGATCTGGGCTTGGTGGCTCAGCCTGTAATCCCACGCCTTTGGGAGGCTGAGGTGAGTGGATTGCCTGACCCCGCGGGTTCGAGACCCGCCTGTGCAGCGAGACCGAATCTCTACAATAAATCAAAAAATCAGCTGGCGTGGTAGCGCATGCCTGTAATTCTGGCTACTGGGAAGGCTGAGGCGGAAGGATTGCGGGAGCCCAGCAGGCGAGGCTGCAGTGGCCGGAAGCAGCCACTGCACTCCAGTCTGGGCGACTGAGTGAGACTCCAACTCAAAAAAAAAGGGGGGGGGGAGAAAGAAATGAGCTAAGAGAGAAATTAGGAAAGCCTATGGAACTTATGAACACTGTTAAACAAAAAAATATTCACATAAGAATGCCAGAGAGCCGGGCTCAGTGGCTCAGCCTGTAATCCCATGCCTTTGGGAGGCTGAGGTAAGTGGATTGCCTGAGCCCGCGGGTTCGAGACCTGCCTGGGCAGTGAGACCTCATCTCTACAGTAAATCAAAAAATCAGCAGGGCGTGGTAGTGCATGCCTGTAATTCCGGCTACTTGGAAGGCTGAGGCGGAAGGATCGCTGGAGCCCAGCAGGTCGAGGCTGTGGTGACCGGGAGCGGCCACTGTACTCCAGTCTGGGCGAGAGTGAGACTCCAACTCAAAAAAAAAAAAAGAATGCCAGAGAAAAAAGAGTTAGAGAAAAACACAGAAAATTTAACCAAATGATATTTAATAATATTTAACAAAATAACAGCTAAAAAATTCCCACAAATTGGGAGTGATATGGACATTCAGATTCAGAAAGTTCAAAAGCCCAAATTCGATTCAGACCAAAATGATCTTCTCAGAGGCATATTATAATAAAAGTCAAGGACAGAGAGAATTTAAAAAGCTACAAGAGAAGATCATCAAATCACATATAAGAGAATCTCCATTAGACAATCAGTAGATTTTTTTTTTAACCAGAAAACTCGCAGACCAGGAGAGAAAGTGCTGAAAGAAAAAACACACACACACACAAAAACACCTATTAGTCAAGCATACTATATCCAGCAAAGCTTTTTTCAGAAATGAGGGAGAAACAAATACCTCAGACAAGCAAAAGTTGAACAATCACCAGCAGACTGACCATAAAAGAAGTGCTTAAGAGCATGCTATAACTGGAAACAAATGTACTATAATTACTATTATGAAAACATATGAAAGTATAAAACACACCAGGATAAATAAATTAATAATAACATTCAGAATACCCAGTACTATAATGGTGCTGTGTAAATCTTTCAATCTTCTAGTATGAAGTCTAAAACCAAAATGATCAAAAACAACAATTAGTGTATAAAGAACATATAATGGATAAAAAAGTAAATTAAGGCAACAAAAATATAAATTTTGGGTGTCAGGGAAAAATCTAGAGTATCTTTACGTGACCTAAGTTAACCTACTTATCAATAGTCTATTATAACTACAAGATCCTTTATGTAAGCCCCATGGTAACCAAGAAATAAATCACAGCAGATATGCAAGCAAAAAAGAGAAAAGAAACAAAGCTTCAAACTACAGACAATCACCAAATCACAGAAGTGAATGAGAGAAGAAGAGAGAAACAAAGAATCTACAAAATGGCAGGAGTAAGTACTCATTTATCAGTAGTAGACTTGCACCCAACACCACAGTATCCAAACATATAAAGCAAATATTATCAGGCCTTAAAAAAAAAAAAGACTGTAATACAATAGTAGTAAGGAGCATCAACACTCAATTTCAAAAATGGATAAATCTTCTAGACAAAATGTCAACAAAGAAACACTGGACTTAAACTGAATCACAGAGCAAACGGACCTAACAGATATTTACAGAAAATTCTACTCAAAAGCTGCACAATACACATTCTTCTCAGCTGCACATGAAATATTCTCCTGGATAGATCACATGTTAAGCTACAAAAGAAATCTTAATAAACTTAATAAGATAGAGATCACATCAAGTTTTTTTTTCTGACCAAAATGGCATAAAACTAGAAATTAACAACAAGAAAAACTTTGAAAACTTTACAAATACATGGAAAATTAACAACATACTCCTAAACAATCAATGGAGTGATAAAGAAATTTAAACTAAAATTGAAAAATTTCCTTGAGACAAACAAAGATAGAAATATATTATACCAAAACGTATAGGTAGGACACAGCAAAATCTTCTAAGAGGAAAATTTATAGCAATAATCAACTACTTTTAAAAAGAAGAAAGATTTCTAAAAAACAACCTAATGATGTACCTCAAGAAACTAGAAAAACAAGAACAAACCTACTCCCAAATTGGTAAATGGAAGAAAATAATACAGCAAAAAGAAGAAATAGATGAAGTAGAGTTTGAAGAAATTTTAAAAGATCAACACAAAAAGATTTGTTTTTTTGAAAAGATTAAACAAAATTGACAAGCCTTTAGCTAAAGTAAGGAAAAAACAGAGAAGACAAATAAATAAAGCCAGAGATTAAAAAGTAGATATCATAACTGGTACCAAAGGTATGCAAAGATCATTTAAAAAATTATTCTAAACTATTAGGCACCAACAAATTTGATAACATAGAAGACAAAGATAAATTCCTGGACACATACTAGCTACCAAGATTATGAAAAAGTAGAAAATCTGAACAGACTGATAATGAGTGAGAAAATTAAATCAGTAATAAAAAATTCCTACAAAGTAAAGCCCGGGACCTGATGGCTTTACTGTTGAATTCTACCAAACATCTATAGAAGGCTAATAACAATTGTCCTCAAAGTATTACAGAAAACTGAGGAGGGAATACATTCAAATTCATTTTGTGAGGCCAGTATTACCTGGATTCCAAAACCAGACAAAGATACAACAACTACAACAACAACAAAAGAAAACTGTAGGCCAGTGTCCACGATAAACACAGTTGTGGAAATTCTCAACAAGATACTAACAAATAAAATCACAAAACACATTTAAAAGACCAATCATTATGATCATGTGTGATTCACCCAGGTATTCAAGGATGGTTTAACATACACAAAGCAATAAATGTAACACCACATTAACAGAAAGAAAGGAAGGAAGGAAGAAAGGAAGGAAAGAAGGAAGGAAGGAAGGAAGAGTATAATCATTTCAATAGACACAGAAAAAGTATTGAACTAAATTTAACATTACTTCATGGTTAAAACACTCAACAAATTTGGCATAGAGGATATGTACTTCAGCATAATAAAGGTCATTTAAGACAAGTCCAGTGCTATGATAATACTAAATTAAGATCAGGAACAAGACAAGGACACCCACCTTCACCAGTTAGGCAAGAGAAAGAAAAGTCATCCAAATTGGAAAAAAAGAAGTCAAGTTTTTTCTATTTGTATTCAGCATGAGCTTTAGGGAAAACCCTAAAGACTCCACCAAAAACCCTGCTAAACCTAACTATAAATTCAGTAAATTTTCAGAATGTAAAAATCAATATATAAAAATCAGTAGCATTTCTATATGCTAATAATGAATTATCTGAAAAAAAAATCAAGAAAACAATTCCATTTAGAATAGCTAAAAAAGTAAGATACCTAGGTATACACTTAACTAAGAAAGTGATTGAGCTCTACACTAAAAACTACTTTGATGAAAGAAATTGAACAGGACACAAAATAAATGGAAATATATTTCATGTTCATGAATTGAAAGATTAATGTTGTTAAAATAACTATATTACTAAAAGCAATCTGCAGATTTAATGCAATTTCTATCAAAATACCAATGACATTAATCATAGAAATAGAAAAAAATCTTAAAAATTATGGAAATACAAAAGACCCTGAATAGCTAAAGTAAACTTGAGGAAAAAGAACAAAGCTGGAGGTATCACACTACCTGACATCAGAATGTACTACAAACTATAGTAACCAAAGTGGTATGGAACTGGCATAAAACAGACATATAGACTGATGGAACAGAATAGAGACCAGAAATAAATGTATTTACCTACAGCCAACTGATTGTTTGACAGAGGTATGACGAACACACATTTGGGAAAATACATGGTGCTGGAGAAATTGAATAGTCACATGAAAGAGAATGAGACGGGATCCCTGCCTTTCACCATACACAGAAATCAACTCAAAGTAGATTAAAGACTCATATGGTAAAACTTGAAGTTAGGAAACTACTAGAAGAAAACAGGGGAAACACTTCATAATATTGGTCTAGGAAAAAGATTTTATGGAGAAGACCTCAAAAGCACAGGAATAAAAGTAAAAATAGATAAATGGGATTACATGAAACTAAAAAGATTTTTCACAGCAGAGGATACTATGAACAGAGTGAAGAGACAACGTCCAGAATGGAAAAAATATATTTGCAAACCATTCATCTTAGTAGGGATTAATATCCAGAATGAATGAAAAACTTAACAGCAAAGACAAACAAACAATTAAAAATAGACAAAAGACCTTAATAGACATTTCTCAAAAGAAGACATACAAATAGCCAACAGGTATGTGAAAAAATGTTCAGCATCACTAATCCTCAGAGAAATGCAAATCAAAACCACACTGAAATAACACTTCACTCCATTTAGAATGGCCATTGTCAAAAAGACAAAAAAAATTAAACAAATGTTGGCAAGAATTTGGAGAAAAGGGAACTCTTACACACTGTTGGTGAAATTGCAAACTAGTAGTCATTATGGGAAACAGTACGTAAGTTCCTCAAAAAATTAAAAATAGAAGTAATATGTGATTTCACAATTCCACTACTGGGCATATATCCAAAGGAAAAAAATCAGTATGCTGAAGAGATATCTGCACTGTCAGGTTACTGTAGTACTATTTATAATGACCAAGATATGGAATCAACCTAAGTGTTCAACAACAAATGAGTTGGTAAAGAAAAATGTGGTAAATGTACATAATAGAATACTATTCAACCATAAAAATAATGAAATCCTGTCATTTGCGACATCATAAATGAACGCGGAAGACAAAATTTAGTGAAACAAGTCAGACACAGAACAGTAAATACCACACGATACCACTTATATATGGAACCTAAAACAAACAAAAAGTTTCTACCATGAAGTCAGAGAGTAGAACAGTGGATACTAGAAATTAGAGAGTGCAGGAGAGAGGGGAAGATGGTGAGAAGTTGGCCAACCGGTACAAAGTTACCATTAGGAGGAATAAATTATTTTCAAACTGCCTTTCAGAGGGGCTCTTGCAGATTCTCCCCTCCGGAATCCTCCCCTGGTTTAGCCCCAAGTATGACTCTCTGATCTCCCCACTGCTGTGGCTAAAGGCAGCAAAACTACCCAGTACTCTGGAATACTCTGATGTCAAGCCAACTTCCAAGGCACCAGGAGTTTGCCCTTGTGCTAGTCTGAGACTATTTCTCTAGAGGAGGGCACCTGGTAAGGGATCTGCAAGGTCCTGGGTGTGTAGAGACTGGTTTGCAGTCCACCCTCACCTGGACCAAAGGCAGTGAGAGAAACAGCAGGTGCACAGGGGCCCCCAGTTCTCGCTCTTACTGGGACTTCTGGTTCCCCAGACCGCCCTGCCCTGGGGTATCTCAGTATGCCTCTACCCCAGGACCATCTGAGGCGTCTTCTTTCCCTTTCCTTCAGTGATCCTGTCCCTGCCTCATGGGCAATTATTTCCTCTTGAGGCTACCTGGTTTGGAACATGTGTGTCAGATTTGTTGATACCCCATGCTAGTCATTTATCCAAGTATGAACCACACATTACGCATCTGTGGTCATAACTATAGAAAGTCCAGTCCTTCCCTTCTGGAATGCATCTTGCATCTGCTAATCCAGCCTCTTGGCTTCCTTACTCTGTGTCTTTTTTAAAAAAAATTTACATGCTTGCTTGTCAGAGACTTGATTTCCTTTGACTTACTTCTAAAATGTTATTGCACATACTTTTATATTTTATTTTCTTCTACATTGCCCACAGATTTTGAAAACATGTTGACTTGAGTTTGAATTCTTGCTGTCAGGTTTCCACACCATACTTGCTTTAGAAACTTCCCTTCTATTCTGACTCCAAATGTCCTCTCTGGATAACTGAATCTATCACTTGCTGCCAATGTCTGAATCTTCCAGAGAGAGAGGAAGGAAAGAAACAAGTGGATAAGGACAAAGGAGTCAATCATTCAGAACTCAGTGAGAGAAGAAATCAAGTGAAGTGTGTTCTTAGAAGCAGTTAATGTGGTTAATGTGAGATTTCTATTGACTAGACATTAAGAAGTTGACACCAACCAAGGTGGGGAATCAGGGGACCCCTGCCTGGCCTGTCCTCAGTATGAATAGAATATGACTGGGGATGGAGATGCTCAGGATTTCCCAAGGTCCACAGCAGGGAACCTCCCTGAAGACACGAAGGCATTTGGAGCTCTTCTGATGACTGCAGCAGACTGGGGACAGAGGGCTGGACTCAGAGCAGCCAGCCACATGGTCCACACCTGCTGCATCAAGCCCCCTTTGCCCATCTGCACCTCTGGAATAATCACCACCAGCCCCCAGGCTCATACTTTTCCAGGGTCCCTCCCTGGGGATTCCCTGGGTTAAGTGAGTCCAAGTTGGGAAGACTCACAGGCAGCCTGTGACTTTCTGTCCTGTCCCGACTACACCCTTCATGCAGCAGCTCGGGCCAAATATCCAGGCACCCAACTCCCTGACATCCCAACTTCCGACCCCTCTCACAGTCCTTGTTGGTCAACAGGTCAGGCCTAATGGTCTTCCTTCAAAATGAACCCAGAAGTCATTGCTACTCACAAGCTGTGCCCTTATGCTCCCTGATTTCACATCATCCCCTGTCCTGTGCTTGGTGCTCAGATGGGCAGTCAGTGGCTCCATCAACTCACATCCAAGCCTAACACCTTCTGCTCCATCCTCTCAAAGTCAATGTTTGCTCAGAGCCAGGCCCAGGGTTCACCCTGGCAATGGACCAGGAGACCTTGTGTAGTGTGCTGGCGCCCCCTCTCCCAACCCATCTCCTTGTCTCTCTGCTCTGGCCCCAAAGCTTTCACCACAGGCCTTCGCACCTGATGGCCCACTCTGCCTGGAGTGTTTTTCCCACAGATATATGTGCCTGGTACAGGCCTGCACAGAGTAGTGCCCAGCAAACCTATGCTGGGCACACTAGGATCACCTGGGAGCTTTCAGAGCTCCAAATGCCAGAATGTACCCCAAACTCATTTAATGGGGTCACAGTTACTTTCCTACTCATTTTCTGAAGTTGTAACATGAAGACATTTCTGCCTCCCTTATGGGATAAAGGTGAATTTTACATGACATAGCTTCATGTGACTCTTCTGCCTATGCCTGTTAGCCATGAAGGGTCTATGGAGGTGGGGGTACAGTCATTCTCTGGGAGCATCAGGATTCCAAAATTTCCTGGTGTCCTTCTTCATGTATAAATGACTACACCCCAGTCCTGATCCACTAAGCAGCAGCATCCAGGGATGGGAAGTTGTGTATCAGCCAGAGTCATGATGCTAATCCAGAGAGTGTGGGAACATGCTCCTGGCCTATGCTCAGGTGCTCACAGCTCAGACACCCTACACCACCCTTGATTAGCCTCACCGCTCTTACAACTTTTCAACTTGCACTCAAGTGACTAGCTTCTGCCTCCGCACAAAGCCTTACACCGGGTCTGGCCCCTAAGCTCCACATCCCAATGCCTAGTGTGTAGCAGGGTTCAGAGATGTTTGTTAAGTGAATAAACAACACGGTTGTGACTTGCCACAGTTACTCAGTTTCCTACTCATTTTCTCAAGTTGTCACATGAAGATTTTCCTGCCTCTCATGGGATGAAGGTGAGTTGTACAGAACAGGGTTTCATGCCTGGAGTTAGTTTTCACAAAGGACATCAGCAGTATTGAAAAGCAGCCTGTGATTGACCCCCAACCCTGTTGCCGGGACCAGCAGCATCACCATCAAGTGCTACCTCCTACTGAGGCTGCCCAGTCAGCATCTGCGTCTGCTAAAATCTCCAGGGAATCTGTGCACAGGGCCCCAGTACAGAGCTCCCCTGTGTGGGAGTGAAAGATCCCTTGAGAAGCAGGAAGGTCTGTAGTCAGCATGCAAGTCCTGGGCTGTTCCTCAGGAGTCAGCCAGGAGGGATCTGGTTTGGGGACCCAGGCCTGGCCAGGCCATCACCTGACACCCCCAGGTTGTGACCCTTCTACCTGTTCCTGCTGGCTGCACAGGGTCTAAGGCTGGTTTCCAAAGGCCCCGGGGAGGAATATGTCATGGGGCACGCGGAGGACTGCTATCAGGCAGAGCAGCCACCCGAGGAGCCCTAATCACCTGTTTCCTGTGGGCTGTTGAGCCCCTAATGGTCCTCCTCAGCTTTTGACCAGCTGGCTGCCATTCCAGGCATTTAGTGTGTTAGGAAAAAATGGTGTGTTTTCATGATATCAGCAGGAAAATAGGAAATGGCTTGGAAAACAGGGATGCGTAAAACAATGGTTTAAGGAGAGTGAGCCTTGGATAAACAGTTCTGGTTGCTCTTTGGAATTTATGGATTTAAACAGACATGCAGGAATGTGTGTTCCGTGGTGTGAGAGATAAACATCCGCAAACTCATTAGGCCAGCAGCTCTGTTCTAGCAGGGGATGCAGGAAGGGCTAGCTGGGGCCCAGCACAGGGCACCTCCAGCTGTCCGACCCGGCTCGCAAAGGCAGGGACCCTTCCCTGGCCTCAGCCGCCTGACAGGTGTGATGCTCCTGTGAACTCAGCATGTGCTGGGCCTGCGCCGGGAGTCCAGGTCCCTGCCAGGTGGGCTCAGGGTCTGGTGCCCAGGAAAGATAGTACCTCACTGCTGGAGTGGGGTTTGCATCATGGCAGGCCTCTTTCTTGACCTGTCTGAAGGCAGCTAGGCTCTGGGATTTTCTCGGAAGTCTGTAGTTTTTTTATAGAGTTTTTTTCTGTGCTTTCCTCAGGATTAGGGGATTTTAGCATTGGTGTTAAAAGATGCACTTACCCAAGAGTAAAATGCCCCAGAATTAGATGTTGGTTTTTTGGCACTGAGTTACAGTGCCAGCTGGAGCTGAAGGTGACCCTGGATGTTTAATAAGTTTAACATTCCTAATAGTAGCTAAGATGACCATCTTAACCCATGCCACATTTGACCATGAGGTCAACTTCAAGTGGTGGGGACAAGCATTGCAACCGTTTGCTTCTCAGATGAAGATAGAGGTGTGGCCCAGGGCGAGGAAAGGAGCTGCTGGGCAGCCAGGACAAGACTTGGAGGCTGGACTTGTATAAAATGGGAAGGGGGAGCATCTTGCTTCCAGGGTCTCTTTCTGTCATAGAGCTACCACTGCCATGTGGTGGGTAGCAGCAGTCAATGCAACCAAGGAGCCTGAGAGGTGTCTTGTCCAGTCTGAAGCCTGCGAGCTAAGCACCACCTTCCACTTGGAATCACCCTCCCAGGACTTATAGGAGATGGACTGACCTTTCACCCTGAGCAGCAGTCTGCGATGGTTGGTTTTGGACATCTTATTTTTTGAAAAGTTGCTACAGCAGATCTTAGCCCTGGTGGTCTCAGACACACCCACCTCTCAGACCCTCTATCCTATCGCCTTCCCCCATTCACAGGTGGGAAAATATTTGTAAGTCATCATGTATGGCAATTTTTTGAAGCTCACAGTGGCTTGCAAATATGGTTTTGAAATCATTTTTATTCATTCTGAGGGTAGGTAGGTGGTCTTTAATACCTCCCCCCTTCCTTATTAAATTTTTGTTCTGGGGGACAAACTTGGAGGTAAACAAGCTCCGTGCTTGCCTGAGTGAGGCATCATGGACGTGGTCTGAGCTTTTTGCAGCAGGGTCCTGGCCTACAGCCACTTTGTTCAGAGTGAGAGATGATGGATTCCCAGATCACAGAAAGGGACAAAAGAGAATGGATTTAGAAAAGAAAAGAGGGCTGTGCAGAAAAATATTTTTAAAAGAAGTATAGATGGGGTGGGAACAACAACAAAAAAAGAAGCATAGATGAGAGGAAGCACTTCTGCTTTGCAGAATTTTGTCTCTTTGTGGTTGTTGGGTTCTGTTCCCACATCATGCCTGGGGTCATGGCCATAGTTCTGGGACAGTGAGATTCCTGCCTCCCAAAGCCATTCCATTCTGGGAGAATCTGGCCTGTTTGTTGACTGTTACTCTCATGGACACTCAAAATAGCTCTCTGTAAATTTTACTCCTTTCTCCACTTTCCTTGCATTTACATGCATAGAGTCAAATTCCTTCAGATTTCCAAGCACTTGAGTCTCTGTTCTCAGGATGTGTGTCCTCCATTCATCTGTCTGGCCCTCTCATGGCAGAGCTTCCAGACCCCTTTCCTCTGCCCCTCCCAGCTGCTGCCCTCTAGGAAAGTGATCGTGGCAGCCACCATGGGTACCTGAACTCTTGGGTGGACTGGTTGCACTTACAGCATCCCTTAATGCTGGGGATAGCTGTGTAGGGGAACTCTGGCCAGTGGAATGTAGGGGAGAGACTTAGGATGCTTCCAGAACTGCCCACGAAGAAACCCACCCAGGCATCTCCTCCTGCCCTTCCCTTCTTCTGGCCAATTGGGAAACTGTGCCCTTGGAAGCCATGGTGTTCCAGATGGCAGCCTTTGATTTTGGGTCCCTGAGCGACCACATGAAGTTGATTACTTCCTGGCCCAAACCTGGAACCGTCCCTCACTGCAAGGTGGGAAGGAATGAACTTCTGTTCTATCCAGCCATTCCATGCTTGGATATATCTGTTATCGCAGCCTCTCACCCACCCCCTGCAGACACGTGTGCTCTGAAAACACAGTCAAATGACAAGGAGATGACAGAGGCCAGTGGTTCTATACCACCTGCTAAGACCTTCATCCGTGCTCAAAGCCCTGGGTGTTGTCTAACCTCACATCACCCTCAGGGGATACATCCCGAAGTTCCATGAACATTTTGGCATCCTCAGAGCACTGTTGACTCTTGACAAATCAACTCACAGACCTCAAGCTTCTCTATACTGGATTCTGCCAATGAGACTGTTCCCAATCACGGCCTTCTCGGTGCTGCAGCCATAGCTTGTGTTCCCTTAGATTGGAACAAGCTGCCATGTGCCCATGGATAGATTAAAATTATTTTTCAAAACCAGCTGGAGATCAGAGCAGCAGGCCATGCAGCCTGTGACTCCGGGGGAGGTGCGGGGACAGCATTGGCAGCTCGGGTTTCAGCCTCTTGGTAAAAACAGTGTGCTCTGAGCTCTTGGATGCACCACTTTTTCCTAAAGGAACACATTTCTCATTATTGGGTTTTCTCTGGCATGAAAAGGAAGAGTTTTTACATGAAGGAGAAGGTGGCCAGCTATCCACCAATCGCAAGAAAGGGGAATAACAGTCTCCCTCCCTCTCTCTTCACCTCATATGACATTCGTCCAATTTTATGGCCAGTGATTTGGGGACATCTTTTATTTTCTGTTAAATGAAAATGAGAATTGTCTTGAGTGATGAATTATCCAGGCAATCCTGCCAGAAATGAAGTCTGCCCAGGTTCTAAAATAAAATAAAATACACAAATGTCCTTGAGCGTGGGTTGTTAGCGAGGGCTTACTCTCTCCATCCTCGCCTGGCTCTCATGGGGGTTGAGGGAACTGCCTCCCGGAGATAGGGAGGGCTTAGGGGGCAGCCTGAGGGCCCCCAGGTGGAGGGATCTCACCGGAGATTTTTGTTTCTTGTGGAAAGTAGGGAAGTGAACCCACTTCAACTTTGCCAGGCCTGGCCCCGCTCTTGCCCAAATCTTGCAGCTTAGTCATCCCAGCTGCAAACCTCCACCAGCCAGCAAGCACAGGGACAAGCCAAGAGATATACAGCCCCAAGTTGGATGGGGAAACAAGTGCTCACACAGGGAGCAGGATAATAGAGAAGTGGGAGAGAAGACGGATCCTCGGGCAGTTCCCGGATTCCATGGTTCCATGATGTACTCAGAAAACACTTCTCAGCGAATCCCAGCATCTTCATTCACCATGATGAAACCATTTCAGAGAGAGTGAGCAGTTGTCCAAGGTTGCACAAGCTGTACCAGAGAACTGGGAGTCAAATTCCCGCTCTTCCAGATGACAGAGCCTGCTGACTTGTTATGTCTTATAGGAAGAACATGGAGGATGGCATTCTAGGCAGGGCCTAACCCTGACATTGACACCACACAAGAGTGAAGATACCACAGGGAGGAGTCCCACTTTGGAGGACGCCTCAATCCAGATGGGTCTTCACAGACCCAAGGATAGGTGAAGCATGTCTACTAACATAGTTCCAGGTTCTTCAACTTTCTCCAAATCATTGACTCATTCTTCAACCACACACGCTCATGGCCATGGCCAAAACCTTGACCTTCCCAGAACTCTCCATCTCTGAAATTTTAATCTCTACTGTCTGCACCACACCTTCCCAATCTCTTGGCTCACTCACTCCTTAGCTTTCTGACACCTGTTCATGACCTGTTCAAGAGGTCAGTTCTTATACTCTTTAAACTCTGCGGGTTATAAATAACAGAAACTCAACCTAAGTGACTGAACCCTACCTGACAAATCCAGGAATTGATGACTTCAGACATGGCTGGAGTCATGGACCCAAGGAGTGCTGTTCCTTTTATCTATCTTTTACTTTTTGTCTTCCTTTCTTCTCTCTGTTTCAACTTGGATTGATTTTGTTCTTCAAACAAGTGTCTCCACCTGCCCATCAATGTGAGTACTGGAAGTCTCAAGTTTAGATTCTTGTGGCATGTGATCTAGAACAGTGATCCTTAGCCTATTTGGCATCAGGGACATTCCATGGAAGACAATTTTTCCACAGATGGGGTGGGAGGGATCATCAGCATTTGATTCTCATAAGGAATGCTCAACCTAGATCCTTCGCATGCACAGTTCACGATAGTGTTCTTGCTCCTATAAGAATCCAGCACTCACCACTGGTCTGACAGGGGGTGGAGCTCTGCTCCCCTGCTGCTTACCTCCTGCTGTGCAGCCAGGTTCCCAACAGGCCATGGACCAGTACCAGTCCACAACCCAGGGATTGGGGACCCCTGATCTAGAAGGAAGGAAGTCCCCTTCCTTGTAGAATCCAAATAGTGAGTCTCATTGAAGGGTTCTGATAGGCTGTGCTTGACTGGTAGGTACGTGTTGGACCAGGTATTGGGGAATTGCATAGCATGACCAGTCCCACCTGAGTCAAGGGAAGGTTTGGGCCCCCCAATTGCAGGACTTTTCTAGAGTGAGGCTGTTTGGGCTCCACCATTTTGGCCCAGTGGACATTTTCACCCTTAGAGTGCTTCTGACTCCAAGTTCATGAACCACCATATTACTCAGAATTAAATCGACAACTGTTGACATTTGTCAAGGAAGCATTTTCTGAAGCTAATTCCATTAATCGAGTTTAGTTCTTGGATCAGTTTTCTACACAGTGCAGTTAACCAAAGTGTTTCTATTTTTATTTTTCAGCGATGACTTGGCTCATCCATTTTTGTGGGCTTTTTGTTTTTGTTTTTTACCCATGTCTAATTTCAACAAATAAATCTTCTGCTTTAATGAGTTTTCTTTTGTGGCCATTATTTCTACAAAACCAACTTTCTTGAATAATTCACACAGATCTAAATTTTTAAAAATTTTACTATTCTTCTGTCAATATAAATCTTAAAAATGTGCATTTTTACATATTATCAGTTTCATTTTCTGTTGATAATTTCTAATTTTTCCTACTTCAATTTTTATAGTTTTCAATGCTAATAATGTATTTTAGATCAGTATTTTATTTATAACAATTTTTTTCTCTATGTAGTTTCAGTTTTTGTTGGCTTTCTTTGTGTTATTTCTACTGCAATATTAATTTTAAATTGAAAAAAATTCAATAGTTTGTATTTCTTAGCTAATCCTGAGAAAATGGCATGAAATTACTCTTAGATAATTGCTCCTGTCCACAGCTGGTCTATTTTATGGCTAATCCAGTTCTTTCATGAGTTTACAATAACTCCAAGAACTCTGGGCAGCCATCTCCTATTTGACAAAAAGGCAAAGTGTCTGCCATGGAGTCAAACATCTCCAGGTAAATGTGGCAAGGTCAAAACACTTTCTTGATGGTTCCAGAGGCACATAGAGTCAATGGGGGAGTGGCCATTCCCTAAGAGATGCTGAGCATTGCTCCTACAAGCAGGGCTAATAGAAATAATGCTTACAAATAAAATGACAGCTCACCTGGACCTGTCCATCCACTTCCCAACATCTTTCATTCCCTCTTCTCTTCACTATTGGCTTATCTAGCTTGTTCCCCACAGCCCAGTTCCTGATTCAATCTATTTCCAGTGTTCTCAGTCTGTTTATCTCCAGGGTTCTTATGCAGGTGCTTGGCAAATTACCAACAGAGGATCAACCCAATGCCTGTACCCAAAGCTCCCTCCCCACGAATATCCAATGTTGCCCTCTTTGGTAGTACTTGGTGCTGCTCCTTTTTTTCCATGCCTCAGGCTGTCAGCCACTGCTGGAGAAAATGCAGACAGAGTGGACTAGGTCCCCAAGAGTAGACACTGCAATCACAGCTGCAGCCCTGGGCTACACAGGACTCCTTGTCCAAGTCTCTGGATCCTCCACCATGATTAGGCGTTCCCTCATCTCCACTACCTCATGCTTACCTCCTCTTACTGTCAAGGGCATCCCAACTCCTGCTTCTCTAAGCAGACAGGCGCTGTCACCCAAAATACTTTCAGACAGTAGCTGTCACCCAAGATCCCTTCTCAGCTTCCTGCAGCCCCTGAGAACCTTACCTGCCCTTAATCTTCTCCTCTTGTGCCCTGGAGACCTTCTCTCTGGTTTGTTAAGAAACCATTCTCCAGTGATGGTCTCTTCCTTTCTGTTGTCTTCAGACTACTCAGTTCGAGGGGCCTAGTGCCCCAAAGGCACCCTCTAGCCTGTTATCTCAGGGACATCTCCAGGCTCTCTTTACAGAAGCCCTTTGCTTCTTTCCCCAGTTCCTCTCTTTGCGTGACTGCTGTCATTGGCCCCTCTCCTGGGTCTGACAACTGCACAGATCCTTCTCTCCTCGTCCTCCCATCCCACCCCTCTCTAGACGCTTTTCTGTCTCTTTGCTCTCAGTCCTTCACCTTCCAGCCAGTGCCACCCTTTTCCATCACAGTTCTAGATCCCAGTTTTTTTTCTGAAGTTGATCCCTTGCTTGCCAAGAAGGAAGCTCAGTTCCAGACTCTTGTTTGTCCAGGAGTCCCAGGCTCTGCCAGAAAGGCAGCCAACATACTGGGGACCCTGAGTGTCACCTGCACCTGCCTGGGGCTGATTCTTGTCTAGGCTGCCAGTCCATAAGGAATGGAATGGGGCAGCACAGGATGTTTCTTGACCTTGGGGAGGCTGGGGAAGCAGAAAGTGGTAGGCCCATCTGTTCCAGCTGGCTGGGAAATCTGCTGCTTGAATAAGACCTGAAATATCCTGGACCCTGATGCATCAGATGGCAGCCAGGGCTCCAGGACTACCGGAGACGCTCCTGTGGTGGGAACAGACGACAGAGAACTGGGGGCTGGGCAGGCTTGTGCTGTCTTCTTCCACCTCATGTCCACTCCTCTGGGTAAGAGCTTGGGTTTTGGTGTCAAGGGCAAAGCTCCATATACCAGCTCTGCTGCTTACCAACTCTGAGATCATGTGTCGTTTTCTTTATCTCTCTTTATGTTGGGGTAATAATAACAGCTTACCCCATGATAGCTGGTGGGCCAAGTGAGCTAATGCTGGAAAATATGTCACATGGAAGCTGACACACTCTTTCACATTGCATTTCATTGTAATTATCCATGTATCCTAAGCCCTCTGTCAGATTCAGTCACGTGTGTTTTCTTCTTCCTGAGCACAGTACACTATTGTAGATGTCACAACCTGAAGTTAATTACAGCAGATCACCAAGTGAATAACTGTCTCTTATTCCCTCACCCACAACAGCTCTGACCCCAGTGGCACCCCATGCTTAGCTGGGACGATCCCCAGAGGGGCCAGCCTCTGCCCCTGGACTCCCTACCCTCCCCTCCTTTCCTTGCTGCCTTTCTAGGGTGACACAGTGAAAGCTCTGCTCTCTCCTCCTCCTTTCTTTTCTCTTGGAATCACAATAAAGTCTACAAATCTCTCCCTGAATTCTCTTCCTGACGCTTCAGGCTATCTGCTGGGATGTTACAACCTCAGATTAAATTAGACTAATGTTTTGTCTGTGGCCACTCCAGCATTCACATCTTTGATCTCAGTATCCATATCGCTGATCATGGCACCATGTCCTCCTGGATCCCTGGGGGAGCATCTCTAATTTTCCTTTTTCATGGCTTGATCATATGTCAAATGCCCACTGTGCCTGAGTCCCATGAGCTCAGGGCTGAAGATAGAGTATGCTGAAGGCCTCGAGTTTCTACTTTCTAGGTGCAAATGATCTAGAAAACAAGGAAATGGATCATTTCAACACAGGAAACAGTGATTTACCAGGGGCAGAATCACAGAACAGGGCCCCACCCTGGACAGGAAACACCATGGAGGGCTTTCTAGGACAGGTGCTATCGACACTGGATTTTGGAGAAAGAATCGAGTGAGCTGAATCAAATGATAAAGGGATTTCAGGCACAAGAATGGCACATGCAAAGGCTTAGAGTACATGAAACTAGGATATTCAGGGATCAGGGCATGCTGGGTGTGGGGTGGAGATAGTACATGCAGCAGGGATGGGAAGGAGAGGGGCACAGTTCTTAACTTAGTACCAGGAATAACAGCCCGGCTTTGGATGTGGTTTCTTTTCTAGAAGAAATATCAGAATACCAAAAGAAGGCAATGGAAGTATGTGGGCAGCTGTACTGGTGACCTCTCAAAGGTTATTTCATAATGCTGCTAATTGGATTGTTACTGCTACTGTTTTCTAGCATGGAAGTCAGGGAAGAAGTCCTTTAAACAACCAGTTTCTGAGATTCAAAAAGAAATCCTTACATTAGGCTAGTGTCCACAGATATAGCTTCTCCTCCTTTCCCTCCAGGTTCCTAGAAGATACTCCTCTTTCCTCCAAGAAGATTCAATCCCTGTACCCCCAATCCCCTTCCTCCTCCAGACAGTGGGTCACCTCTACCTGGCCAGCAGTTTAAAAACCACCAACTCTCTGGGGGCTCCATTTTATTACCTTCTGAAGCAACTCTCTGTGCAGGCTTGGGCACTGGGCTTCACCAGCCAGCTTGGAAGGAGATTGGGGGGCGAGTTGCCTTTGTTTGTAGATGAAGAAACTGAGGCTTGGTGTGGAAGGCCCAGGCCAGAATTCATCCATAGAAGAAACCACAGGCCCCTCCTGCTTCTCATCTTGAGAGACACCTTCCTTGTATAATGCTGGGGAAGGCCCAGAAATCCAAATATTGAGGTTGGGTGTCTCATTTATGGTAGCCAGTGGGGTGAGGCAGGGGTGGGCTGATATCTATTGGGTGCAGACTGTGAGGTGAGCTATTCATCATGTCTGAAATGCCCCAGAGAACAATGAGTGGGAGAAGACCGCATCACTCACTCCTGTTGACAGGAAAATTCAGATTCTGCCACGACATATCAAAAAAGGTTTATTCTGAGCCAATATGAGTGACTGCAGTCTTGGTTACACAATCTCAAGAGATCCTGGAAAGTGAGCCCAAGGTGAGCAGGTTGCGGTTTGGTTTATACATTTCAGGGGGTCAGGAACTACAAGTAAAACTCTAAATCAATAAAAGGACATTGCTTTGGCTTGAAAAGGCACTATATCTCAAAGCAGGAGCTTATAAGTCATAGGTGGATTTTAGGGATTATTCGGTTGACAATTGGTTGAGGGAGTTAAGCTATTGTCCAAATACCTAAAATCAGTACAAAGGAAAGTCTGAGTTAAGATAAAGAAGTCGTGGACACCAAAGTTCTTATTATGTAGCTAAAACCTGGCAGGTGGCTGCCTTTAGAGAGAATAGATGGTAAATGTCTCTTTTCAGATTTAAAGGTATCAGGCTCTCAATTAATCTCTCCTGGATCTGTGAAAGACCTAACGGGGAAATAAGTGGTTATGTTCATGGAGATTCTCTACAGATGCAAAAATTTTTCCCACAAAAGATGACTTTGCAGAACCATTTCAAAATATGTCAAAGAAACATAATTTGGGGTAAAATATTCTAATTTCCTTCTTTTTCTGTTATGTGATGTTATCAGAGTCAGGTTGGAAAGTAAGCCACATTATACAAGGCTAATAAGGACTCATCTTATGGGAATTTATGGTTTGTAGGATGTGATTCCCAGGTTCCTTAGATAGAAATTTGGGCAAGAAAAAAAAAGCACAGTTTAGTCCTTACTCCCCTGGACAGTCATTCCCTTACAGGAAAGTCACAGCTCCCTCCCATTCAGCTTTCTAAGGGCCAAGGCCTTCTCTCAGCCTGCCATGCCCCCAGTGGGGGGGTTCCCTGAGGTCCTCGTGGTGCTGTCCCTTCTCAGGGCCACACAAACATGTTTCTGATGACCTGGCTTGTCCTTCCTTTAGCTGCTGGAAGGAAGTGCCTGATTGCTCATTGTTTTCCATGCTCTTTGATGTCTCCTTGGTCCTATCATTAATTAGGCTGCTCGGCTGGATGTTGTGGTCATCATCCACACCTCATCAGCTTACAGGACATGCCCTGGCTGGGATTTGAGGACCCACAGGGCCCCCTAGCCAGTCCCAGCATCTCATCGGAGGTGAATTAATTTTTTTTGATTGAATTGTCATCTCCAGAGGAGCTAGGGCCATGTCTTAAGGTGGAAGGGAAACAGGACTGGTCCTTCACACAAATGGGTCTGCTGAGTGACTTGTCAGAAAAGCCCCCACTGCTGAGAAGGGGCAGCTCCCCAGGACTGCCACAGGGGAACGTCCTGGCCAGACAAGACTCTCAGGATTAGTCTGGAAGGGTATGGGAGACTGGAAGGAGAAAACATTGGGAGTTAGAGGGACATCAAGAGTGTGATCTGAATCAAGGGTAGTATTGAAAAAGGAGCCAGAAAGATTTCGGCAACAAGGGTACCCTCTGCCATGAGCCTAGCCTGGCCTCAACCCAGACTGCTATTATTTGGGGAGCAATGGAACTCCTCCTGGAGCTCATGGGCCCTGAGATGGATTAACACCTCTCCAGAACCTAGAGCAAAGCCATGAGCTCCTGGATGTTCCACACGGAAGGCCCAGTCCATCTGCCCTGGGCAAGCTGGCCTGAGTGGGCATCATGTGAAGAACTCACTTGTCTTGGATGGTTTTGAAGGTGCCCAAGGACCAGATGAGGGACTGAAGGAGTGAGGCTAATGCCTACAGTGGGAAGGTGGACATTGGATTGGGTAAAGGCCCAGCTAATATGAGGCCCCTTGGGAGGAGGGAAAGCAACTCTGGTCTGAGGTAGGGACAGGACTGATGGAAGAGTAAGAAGCCTTCACCCCTCAGGCCCTGCCTGGTGTCTTCAGTGTTCTCTAGGGAAGACTGCATCCCTGAACAGGTGGGGCTGCCAGGTGAGGGACTGGGAGCATGTGAGTGCAGTGAGACTGGATGATAGGCTTCTGCTAAGGTGTTAGCACATTTATGTGACTTTTTTGTTTGTTTCTTTGGGTCACCCAGGAGTAGAAGCAGAGAGACAACAGATGACTCTGGGTGGGGTCCTGGCAGGATGGGTGTGGCAGGAGGTCAAGGGCTTGGAGAATTTAGGGTCCAGATCAGCATGGTGGCAAAATAATCTACATGAGGTCCAGATCTGTATTCAGGGAGAGACCTCAGGAAGACAGGGACAGAGCCATGGGGACAGAGCTTGAAGTTCCCCTCATGAGAGACCTAGGCAGATTGATATGTTGGTTTCTTGGTTTTATCACTAGTGCATTTGTCAGGAAACGAAAAGGAGTTAACCTATTCAAGTGTTTAAGCAGGAAGTGCAGCATAGTATCTACTTGGAAACAGGGAAATGCCACAAAAGAGAAATAAAAGGACCAGGACAAGCCTACATAGCTCTCTGGTCCTGAGACCTAGGTTATGAGACTCGAATCCATTTAGTCCCTGGCTATCTTGGGTACCACCCTATGGTGATCATATGTGTGGGTTCAGCTATCCCTGGGACTTTTTTGAGTCCTGTGGGCTGACTGGACCTTGTGCCAACAGCATGGATGGCAGACTGGAAGATGCCACTGGGTTAACTGACTGTGCTTTTCACTGGTCAGATCTGGGGGTTGATCTGGGACAAATCAGGCAGTACAAGTTCTCCTTTAGCTCTCCACTCCCCAAGACAGAGCTGACACCTTTTTCCTGTCTGGCATCACCCTCCTCTTAAAAGCTTAAGCTAGTCATCAATTGCATCATATCCAAATTCGCATGATGGTAGGGCTTAATAACACAAGGCTTTACTAGGTTAGTTATCATTATTGGTCAGTGGCCCTCACCACCAAGGGACTGTCAGAGACCAAAGAGAAGCTCTGGGAGCACGAGTGCCCCATGTGTGGCCCTGGCACCAGTGGGCAGAGGTTTGGATTTTGAGAAAGCGACCCAGACTCCTGCAAGAGGTTCTGACCACATCTATTCACATTCCCCTGAAGCTGGCCCTCTCTGTCTCATTGTTCAGTGCAAAAAGTTTAATGTGATAAGTGGAGGAGGGTTCTTATTCCCTTCAACAGGCTACAGACACAAGCAGTGACGAAGCAATGTCTCTGTCTTACCTTCATCTGTCAGATTGCTGATGGGATGTGCAATCTTACCCTGCAAGGGAAAATAGCCACAGTTTTGCTGCTAATATTAATACCACCCAACATTTGTGCTTCTCCTTTTTGCTACAAAGTGCTTTTGCAGAGGTGATCTCATATGATCCTCCCAGGAGCCTTGTGAGAGATGCGTATCAGGAGATAAGCACCAAGTGAAGACAAATATTCATATACTATGGTCTTCCTTCTGCTTAGCACTTGTGCCCACTCTGGGCTGTTGTATCAATCCAGGTTGGTGGTTGGCAAACAACAGCTTGGGGTCAAATCTGGCCCACTTTTGTAAATAAAGTTTTACTGGCACACAGTACACCCACCATTTGCCTATTATTTGTGGTTTCTTTGCCACCAGAGTGGCAGAGGTGACCCACAAAGCCTAAACTCTTTAATATCTGTCTCTTTACAGAAAAAAAAAAGAATGCCTACCCTGATAGACATTCATCTCCCTGATAGATAATGGAAAGAAGGAAATTAGTTTTGATTTAGGAATTTAACCCCCAGGTAGAACTTCTCTTCTGAGGGAGTATAGTAAATGCTCTGACCTCCTGGACTGTCTCTGTTTTTGTAATGAAACGTCATTCGCTAATGGTCAGGAGGCGCTCCAGATATATGTGGGTTGTAGTGGTTTCCTAATATTACAGGTGAGAAAGCTGAGCTTCAAAAAGGTAGAGGGGCTTGCTCACAGTATATTCCAGTCTAGGACTTGATTTAAAGCCAAGACTGTTGACCACAATTGTCATCTTCCATGTGACTTTGTCAGAGGGAGGCTGGCTGCAGTGGACATATCTGTGCACCTCACACACCTGAAGTGGCTTCTGCCACAGCTCCTTGAAACACCTCTGCCTTCCAGGCCTAGCTGCAGTCTACACATGTGTAACCCTGCCGTCCGAGACCCTGTGTGCGCATGGATGACGGGTGACAGGTCCGTATCACCATGCCTTCATGTGGACATGTGGGCCCTGTGCCCTTGGGCCTTTAGTTTTTGTATATGGAGATTTGTGCCAGATTGTGCTCTCATGCTGGATTTTAAATTAGACTTTTAAAAAAGATTTTTATTATAACTGAAAGTGGAAAATAATATACCTCTGGAATGGTATTAGCTAAACCTTCCACAGTAATAAATCTGTGCGCTAATGGTTTGTTTCTGTGCTATTTGGTTGTTATGGTGACAGGCTGCATTAACTAACACGTAAGTTTGTTTTGAGAATCTTAATACCGTTTTGCAAAGTGTTCACTTTCTGCTGTGACCTTAAATGTTTCCAGTTCTCATTGATGGGGATCAACTTGGCCTTCAGTGTCCTCCACACTCTTAAAATGGCCAGAGCCCCTTGGACAAACGCTGATCGAGATGTCTGAGAAGAGGTGCCATCTATAAACATATGCAGAATAAGAACACTCTAGAGATGCAGCAGGGGAAAAAGAACCAATAAGACTGCAGTCTAGGCTTCTTTAAACACACTTTCATGCAGGAGGTGAGTTGTGATGGTGACAAGGAGGGCAGATGTCTCTTCCCATTGTTGGACAAGGGCTCAGGCGGTGGATACATTGGTCTCAGTGGTGAGCAAACCTTCTGGGTTTTCCTTCATCCCCCTCAGCTGCCCTGCCAGGCCCAGGAAGATGGAGGACCTACTGAAACTCTAAGAGTGGGACGACGAGATGTCCAGGCATCTCTAAAATAGACTCCTGAGGCAGAGTGGGGAGAAGGAAGGTGAATTAGGGTAAACCAGGAGGCCTGTGAGTCAATGCCTGGTTATTTAAAATGTGCTGGGCCTCAATGTCCCCACTTTAAAAGTAGAGGCGGTGTGTGAAAATGAATAATTGCTCACAGGCAGAGGAACCATGCTAGGAAGGAAGTTGATCTGGAATGGGGCTGGGGTGATGGAGGGCAGTAGGGGAGGTGACTCTAAAAAGTAGGCCAGAGAAAGCCTAGAAGGAGGAACCTTCCAGACTGAGGCCTGAGCGAAATGTGGAATGGCCATGGCAGATGTGGGGGTCATAGGAGAAGATGTATTTAAAATGCTCACTCAGAGACGACAGCACAGAGGGGCCTTCAGAAAGCAGGTGTTGTTACTACCTGGAGAGGACATTCTGCATGTTATGGTGGCAAATATAAATCCTTCCTCTCAGGAATGGCAGGGGCTCCTCCAGCAGCTGATACTGCGTCTTACCCTGACCAGTGTGGATTATATAGTGTCCTCAGTAGGAATTCAGGGCAACTCAGGCTTTTCTTGTGAGATGCCAGCATGCAGCAGTAAAGGGTCCTCAGGTCCCTGTGATGACCTTGCAACAATGGGATGAGGTAAGGCCTGTTCAGTTTCGGGAGTTCAGAGTCTTTCAAATACATTCATAAAATGGTTTACACTCCTAATTTACTTATTCTCAAAAACTGTAGAGCCTTGGATGACTCAATTAGCATCTCTGTGCCTCAGTTTCCTTGACCGTAAAATGGGGAACTCAAGTTTAGATAAGCAGAGGATGCAGTCAGGCAGAGAATCCAGGTGGGTGGAATGTATCTGCAGAATCCTGTCAAAGATTTCCAAAGTGAAAATTAACTTCAAGCCAGCAGGAGTGCCCATGATGGCCCATGGGGGTGGGAGGAGTATCTTATTTCCTGGGGGTGAACTTGGGGGCACAAAAAGTAATAAAATATGATGATGAACTCAAAAGAACCATTGTAACATATTTTATATGTAATTAATTTGGAATTTTTACAGTGATGTATGTGTGTGTGTGTGTGTGTGTGTGTGTGTGTGTGTGTGAGAGAGAGAGAGAGAGAGAGAGAGAGAGAGAGAGAGAGACTGTGTATTTGGAATGGAATTTGTCCTGAATTTCAGTGTAATTGCCAGTAACCTACTCGGATTTTTGTAACTACTTTAGATAAGGGCACTAATAACAACAGGAATACTTAGTCACTCTAGGATACCTTTTGCTATAAACACCACTGAGAACCAAGAAGCTGAAACAAAGGGTTCCAAATGCCCTAAATGCAAACACTTGGTCAGGACAGAGTCTTTCAGACCCTCGCTCAGGGCCTACGCCTTCCTTTTCCACACACAATGTAAACACATCTGCTTATCTGGTTTCCCGAAGCACAACAGATTAGTAACAACAAATCCAAAGTGAGGAGCAGGGCTTTGCAGAGCAGTAACATTTGGAAGATGCTTCTGTGATTAACAAAAAAAGAAGAGTGGAGAGAAACTAAACATTGCCAACACAAGGAGTCCAAACACCCTCAAAGTAGGACACTTCAGGATTGGGGGAAATGACCCATTCCTGGGTGCGTGACGTTGACATGATGGAACTGTAGCCATCATTCACAAAGACCGTCCCACTGAAACTTAGTCCGTAGACTTCGTAAAAGGAAGCACAAAAGGTGTGAGATATCCTTCTGCCCACAGAGGGTGAAGTGTTAGTTCTTAGTGAGTTCTCCTGAGCTCATCCACTCTAGCCCCTTCAGTTTGTAGAAAGGCCAGGCTCAGCACGGCCCAGTGACTCACCCAAGCCACTTGTTAATTAGTCAGCAGCGCCACTTCCAGCACTTTCTAGCTCAATAATTTCCCCTGTGGGAAAAAAGAGGCCTGAGGAGCACTTCGTCCTAGTCAAAGCCTTGGAGGACAGCTGGCTCCTCCCCCCGGGTGGTGCTGGGGAACCCCTACCTAACCCAGGGCACATTTGAGTTGCAGGGTGGAATAGAAGTCAAGGCTAGACCATTTTAACAGAAGTGATTGAAATCTTGGAACCTAACGTAGCATGGCGGTGGGGGGGGGGGGGGGGGGGGGGATGTACGATTGTGAAATGGAAATTCCTCTCTGTTTAAAGGAGAAAGTTCATTTATAGCTCACTTCTGACCAGATTATGATATTGCTGCCAGCGGATCTGAGAAAAGCCTTTGGTTTTCCAAATTCTAAAACCATTTCATTTTTTCCTCACATCAGAAATTCCTGGATTCCTGTTCAAAGCAGCTATGGATGCCAGTTCCACTTAGCCTAAGCCTCTGAGAGATTCATTTGACTCTATTTACAGCCCACTGCCATCTCTCTGTGCAGCTTCTGCATGGACCTCCATGGCGGTAAGCACGTCTCTGTCTGCTCAGAGGCCCCCAGGAGAGCTCCAAGGGAACCTCTCAGGCTGGGTAACTTTCCAGATGTGGTTTCCTCCCAGTGGGGAGGCACCAGGTCCCACCCCACGGGCAGAGGGAAACTGAGAAGAAGCAGCACCTGCCTTGGTCAAGCCAGGGCTGAGCTTTTGTACCTTCTGACCCCAGCTCAGTTCCCAGGATCTGGGGCCATGAGGATGTGCAGATCTATCCTCTTCCAAGAAGCTCCTATCTTTACTGACAAGAGACACCAGTTAGGAGGGGACCGGCTGGTGTCTTTCTCCTGCACAGCATCAAGTTGAGGATGTCTGCCTGGGATGCAGATTAAGCCTGCAATTGCCCTTTTTAGCATCTAAAGGGGGGACTTATATGGTGAAGCTCACTAATTGCCAGACTTCAAAGCTGTCTATGAATTCTTGCATTTGCCTAAAGCTTTATAGGACTTTTCTGGGTATGCGGTTGCCTGGATGCTTGCAGCTATCCTGCGAGTTCAGTGAGGGGTTCCCATCTCAGAGTCACAAAGAGCACAGAGACTACACCACACATGCCCTGGCAGTGATCTATCTGTACTTACTTGGAGTCAGAGCTGGGACCAGGACCAGATTTTCATCAATTCCCTACCCCATTGGCTTGAGGCATAGATCTGGCCCTTGGGCTGTGCTCAGGTCCATAGCAGAAGTCCTTTAGTAAAGTGCCTCTCAACAGAGCCAAGAGTTCTGATGACATAGTAAAAAGTGAAGAGGAGGAGAGAAAGAACAACTGGGGAGCAGAAGGGACAGGAAGCAAGAGGGAGGGGAAGCAGCAGAGTAATATTTAATTGGGACTAGAATTGTGCTGCCAGAACCTGACCCCACAGGGAAGTGAGCAGGGATGGGTGGATGGTGGATGAATGGATGAGGGATGGATATATGTGTGTATAGTTGGCTGAAAAATTGACATATAGAAGCATGACTTGGCTTCTGAGCATGCTGCTCACATCCCTGCCATCCTTGTGGGTGAAGGAGACCCTGAAGGCAAAGGCTCATCTAGACCCTGACTTTTTCCTGTGGTCCATGAACCAGCAGCAGCAGCTGAGAGCTCATGAGAAATGCAGACTCAAGCCCCACCCCAGGGTGCCTGGGTCAGAATTCCCATTTTGACAGGGTCCCACACATTCAGATCTGACAAGCTGTGCTCCGGATGACACCGAAGAGTTAGGAGCAGATTGTTAAGAAGGCTTACCGGTTCCGTGGCTTGGTGCCTTCTAAAACAGCCCTGGTTAACACCTAATGAGCTAGGGTCTTCTGAAAACCCTTAAGTTCATTTGATCTCTGTACTCAAAACATGTTTGTTCTATCCACCTGTTTTACATAGTCACAGGGGACACAGATGTCAGGTGATTTGATACACATTGAGGGAACAGGTCTTATGGATGGAATGTGTTTTGTTGATTTCCTACAGGAAGAAGTCAGGGCACTATGCCCTGCACTCTTGACTATGCCCAAGTTAGATCACCTTACTGTCAGGGGTCAAAGCATTTAGTTAAAGATCCAGCTTGTAGAACTAGCTTCAGGAAAACCTGAAGGCAGTACAACGGTCTGAGCCTTTCAGAGTCCCTTCCATGAGCTCCTTCCATTTCACTGTGGTGTGGGGAAGGCAGGGGGAGGTGCCTTGGTTGCCTTCGGTTTGTTTTCTTTATCTTTCCTTTTCCCTGCTGATCATACAAGGATCAGGGATGGGTCAAAAGCAGCTGGACCCACATCTGCTCCTCTCAGTACATGTTCAATTGGCTGAAGGATGAACGCTGGCAGCCAGGGGTGAAAACTGAGTCTCCCCTATTCTCCTGGAGCACACCCTGTGGCTTCGGGCTGGGCGATGACCTTCTGTGCCCTGCTAGTCTCATACTGTCTGATTTTGCTTTGATGTCACACAAATGGCATGTTGAGAGGCTGCAGCAAGAGTCGGCCATGGAGAGTGGCCTCTCAGATGTCGTTTGTGTCTGGATCTCACATTCTCAAAAGTCATTGCCACCAGATTTGTCATTCTACCCTCCCCTCAGAGGTACTGAGGTGATCTCTGACACCTCCCTGTAAGGTAGTTTGGAATCAACACCTCCCTGGAACTAGTAAAGAAAACAAAGCTGAGAACTGTCTCAGTAATTTCCCATAGAGTAGATTAAAGAGGAAAGTTCTTAACTGCTATGCTTTAAAAGCTCAAGCTCATAGCCCAAGTTTCACTGGTCCCCTCTTTCCAGCCTGCAGCTCGCTGTCTGGGTGGAACCAGTGAAGGCTTAGAAGCCAGAACGATGTCCACAAGCTGGGCTAGAGGGAGACGGGCGGCAGCAAGATCTGCTTTTTATTTGCAAGGTTGTTGTTCCCTCGTTAAGCAGAGGAGCAAAGTGGCCACACAATAAAAGACTGCCCAGTGCTCAGGGAATTCTGTGCTCAGGGAAGTTGACTTAATAGGCAAAAATGCATCCTCAAAGTACATGAGAAAGTTAATACATCACACTGCAGCTGAGGGGGTTGCAGCAACCTGTAAGCCCTGCATGATAGATTCCACTGTCCCAGGACACCCCCTTCGACTTTATCTGGAAAACACAGTTGTGTTGTGATATATTGTGCCTTTTAATTAATGTCATGGTGGTCTACTATAATACACAAACAGCCAAAGTTATTTACTTATTCTTAAGGGGGATTTTTCCTGTAAGTGTGTACAAAGCAGAATTAATGTGTAACCCAGACAGGAGGCCCATGAGCTCTCTTCTCAATGAGGGCACCCAGCTGGAGCTAGTGGCCCACACTTCCTAATGCCCCTCAGTCACAGCCAAGGTAGGACAGGTGGGTTCTATGGGAGCCTGTGCCCCACATACAGGACTGGATACATACAGCATAGTGACCTGTGCTCCTCTTTCCTCCTCCCTAGTGTCACAAAGCATCCAATCCTACCACAAACTACTGTAGACCAAGCAAGACCCTGGTCCCCTTATTTTAAAGGATCAAACAGAAATGATTGTCCTATTATGTAGATTCTGAAACCTCAGCCCTTTCATTTTACAGAGAGAAAAATCAAGGATCAGAGATGGCAAGAGATGTGCCCCACATTGGAGACCTGGTGGTAACATGACTGGCTCCTGCCTGGGGTCCTCAGCCCCCTCCAAAAGAGTCAGGATGCCTAGGGTCCACAGCCCCTCACTCAGAGAGGCTCAGAAGGTTCCTAGGAGACCTGCAAAGGGTGTGTCCTGAAGTACTGGGCAGCAAAGAGGCCTGGTCACTACATGTGGCCTGTCATCAGAACTGACCATTTGCAGGTAGGTAATGCCCGCCATGGTCTCCTCCCCTCCAGTCACCCCACCGTCCCTGTCCCCTGCCCATCAGCACAGTGGTGTTAGTGGTGTTTAGCAAACCTGAGACTAAGGCCATTGTTGCTTACTGGCCACATGTCCTTGGACAATAATTCTCATTGGCTGCACTTCAATATCCCTGTGGATACCTCTACCCTCACTGTAGTGGGTACATGGGCTACTGGACATTGAAGCTGCTGGCACACAGCTGGACTTCAATGACTTCTGTGGATCACCTAGAACTGCAGGCCCAAAGTGTATCCCTGGGAGCCTCTCTAGGGCTCAGGGGAGGACAGCCCCTATGTCACCTGCATACTGATGGGAACAAGACCAAGCTGGGGTTAACAGCCCTCACAGGCAGCAACAGTGAGGAAGTGGCAGTTTCCTTAGACACACCTGTCTGTCACCTCTCAGAACTCAGGTACTTTACCCGCCTAGAATCTTCTAAAAACAAACCCCAGAGCAATGTGATTGGACTTTTACAGCTTCCAAGTAGGTGAGTTATCTCCTTGGTCAGCTAGTTCTAATTAGCATTCCTATGTGTCCCTCTCGGAGAAACATCACTACAGTTTACTTTGCTTTTTCTATCTTTAACTTGTTTCCCCCAAGGCCACTTGTCCTCTTCAAGCAGTATGCTGTATGCTCCCTTCGCCATTTCAGAGATCCTGATCTCCATCTTTCTGGCACAGTGACTGGCTCCATGGGGGATTATGGTGAAGGTGATATTAGAGAAGACTGATACAAAAAATGGAGGCTGGGTGCAGTGGCTCATGCTTGTAATACCAGCCCTTTGGAAGGCTAAGGCGGAAAGATTGAGTTCAGGAGTTCCAGACCAGTCTGGGCCACAGAGAGACCCCCATCTCTGTTAAAAAACAAAACAAACAAAACAAAACAAAAATTAGCTAGGCATGGTGGCACATGCCTGTAGTCCCGGCTTCTTGGAGGCTGAGGCAGGAGGATCACTTGAGCCCAAGAGATAGGGCTGCAGTGAGCTATGATCATGCCCAGGCAACAGAGTAAGAAAAACATTAAATTTAAAAATGGAAATTCCAAAAACAGGACACCAGCTCATCAAATCTTGGAAACAATCACACTTGTTCTTCCTGAATCTTCTTAAGAATCTGTGGTAACACATTTTGGTGGCCGCTGGCCCACAAATGCAGTGCACTGATGTTAAATTGGAACTTAAAACCCAATCTAATTCAATAAAGATATATTGAGAACCTGAGAGCAAACAGCAAGAGGGAGGCCCCACAAAAGCCAAGGAAAGCCACACCCACGTACACATAGCATCCCGAGTCAAACTGTGGACATGAGCTCAAGTCAGGGAAGTGCCAGTTGGAAATTAGGGAGGGCTTCATGGAGGAGGTGCTGTTGGAAAGGGCGTGGAGGATAAGAAGGAGCTCACCAGGAAGCAGAAGTGGGGGATGAGGGGAATCCTGGGTAGAAGAATGAGTGCAAGAGAAGGGACTGTTAGGTCCGTATGCGTGGTGTCCCTAAAGTGTCAGCAAGCATAAGGATGCTGCAGGGACAAGCAGGATAATGGTGGAGGCAGTGCAGCAAGGTCGGGGGTTACATCCTGGGATCTTCTCCTCAGTTGACAGGACCTGGTGCCCAATTTTAAAACTCTAGAATCCATATTTGTTTCTTTCTTTCCTTTTTTTTTTGAGTTGGAGTCTCACTCCGTCGCCCAGGCTGGAGTGCAGTGGCATGCTCACGGCCACCCCAGTATCAACATGCTGGGCTCCAGTGATCCTTCTGCCTAAACCTTCCAAGTAGCTGGAACTAAAGGCATACACTACCACACCCGGCTAAATTTTTTCATTTATTGTAGAGATGAGATCTCGCCAAGTTGCCCGAGCTGGTCTTGAACTCGCGGGCTCAGGGAATCCACTTTCCTTGGTCTCCCAAAGTGCTGGGATTACAGGCTGAGCCACTGAGCCAGCCTCATCTTTGTTTCTAATGCTAAGAGCATTTCAGGTAGAGAAGGAGACTCTCAGGGCAGGGGCTGGGGGTGCTGTGAAGAGTGACTGGAACCTCATCTAACAAAACAGGTGGCTCTCCCTGAGTGGGGAAAATACAGCAGCTCACTATTTATGGCCCTTTTCTATATTTTCCATCTTCTCAGAATGATAGTTCACAGCGCATGTACACATTGGTATCGTTTCACAACTGTTCCCTGGGACTTGGCACAATCTTTGTGAAAAACATGCCTGGGGTCTTGCTTTTCTCCGACTGCCTGTCTGTCCTGTCCGATGCCATCCTGGGGTGTGATCACCCCGTGCTCCATATCTGATCTGTCTTTCTTGCCCTCTGTCTTCTCAATTGTGGTGCTTTTTCATTTTGGTCTTTGCCCTCCCCTCGACATCCCAAGTCAGTGTCTGAGGCTTGTCCTTTCCATCCCTAGTCGGTTTCTGAGGTGCGGGGTCTCTAAGGCCACCCTGTCTCTCTTCACATGGGGCTTCCTTCCTCCTCCCCCTGCCCAGCCTGCGTGTTTATTCCTGCTGCTTCTCAGCCAATTCCATTTTCATCTTAGTCTGTCACTTAGTTATCTCACTCTTCATCTCTTTTCACAGAGTTTCCTGGATTTTATTGAGAACACAGAGCAGATGCTTTCTAAAAATTGCCTTGTGTCCCGTGGTGAGCAGTGACTTCATACCATTCACATTCATGCACATAACCCTGCAGACGTGCTCTATGGATGGATGGAGTGAGCTTTCTCTGTAGCTCCAGGATCTGCGCTCACTCATGCATGCTGTAGAATGACTTGTCCTGGAGGAGAAGTCGTCTTCCCAAGCAGAACAGGTGGGCTCTCTGGTTTCTCTCCCTGTCCCCCAGCTGAGTGTGGGCCTTCCCTCAAGCTTACCTGCAGAACGTTTGACCTGCCCAGCCTAAAGACCAGTGTCTGGCCCTCCTCGGGAATTTATCTGCAGTAGATGAAAGGCCACTCCAGCCCCAGGCAGGATTCCAGCTTCCACCTCTGAGTCCAAACCATATCACAAAAAAGAATGGAATTTACTTCCAGATAATTTAAAAGTTGATCATCATTTCTTGCCAGAAAAGATGACTAAAGTGTCAGAAGCCCCAGATTGTCAGACTCAAGGGCTCTTCCAGGCTCAGCCCTTCTTCATTCCCAGATGAGATCTCCCCACATCTACTCTTCATGTCCCTGAGTGGGAGAGAGGATAGTCTCAGCATAGGTATAGACACAAAAGGGTTTACATGACCCAGAAAGTGGCTAACGCACAGCAGAGTATGGCTGCGGCTAGGGGTCTCACTCCCAAGATACCACCTCAAAGGTTCCTCTCTGAGGCAGGGAAGTGCAGGCACAGAGCTGGGCATCTACTCCAATTTCTTTTTTTCTCCCTGTGCAGCTCTACTACCCCATCTCAGTGACTACACTATGGATGATGGAAAGCCGTCTGGCATATCAGTGTAACAGTCCTGGCTTCCAAGGTTTTTACAAGAGTATTTCCCTTGGGAGGTAGTGATGACCAATGAGCAGAATTAGAGTCAAGCAGAATGCAGGTAACTTTCTCCACTCTTCTTTCCTGTGGGTTGCTTTCACGGGGTGGAAAGGAATGGAGTAAATGGTTCAGAGTATTTACTGTCCAAAGCATGATTCATGCCCCTTTGGCCTATGAACTGGCTGCAGAACCATTGGCCCAACCATAAGAAAAATCCATGGCAGTAAGGAGAGATGTGTTTCTACCCAGTCTTCTCTTAGATGAAACTGGTTAAATGTGGGTTTAGTGGCAGTCCACTGGGGTTGAGAAGTCATCTCAGAATACCAAAAAATATAGGGGATGGCCCAAAACAGGGCAGTTGGATAATTTGCTTCTCAGATATATCAACTGAAGAGTTTGTCTCTGGATATTTGCACCAAAACATACAAAACCCCAAAGCTACAATATTATATTAGGTAACAAATTGTTCATTTAAAGAATCCATTGAAGAATTTAACCTACAAGTCAAATTCTTCAATGGATCCTAGTTTTCGAAATATTTTCCTGGGCCTTAACTCCTCCGACCTTAGCTCACTTTAGGGACAAAAGCAGGCAAAGGATATTAGCTTCATTTTCTAAAGGAGAAAGTTGAGGCTCAGGGAGGTAAAAGCTTTCCTGTCTCCTGGCTAGGGAGCATCTGTGCTGAGGCTTAAACTCACACTGTTCTGTGTCCAATGAGTTGGGGTTGGCTGGATTAGCATTAGGGTTCCCATGCTGGAACAACTTTCTAGCAGGAATTCTAACCGAAGACATGGAGTTTATTTTGTCCCCTACTTCTCACAAAAATGAGGGCTTTTCTGCCAAATCTCATGCCTGGCTTAATATCCCTAATGGTTGGAATGATATCATGATCATTTGGGGACTCAATAAAATCCTGCCTCTTTGGTAAAACATGTGAATTATGACTGTCTCTTCTTTGACTTCTGAGGTATTGGGAAACCTGTTGAGAGGGGAAGCTTATTCTCTTAATGAGAAAAGAGATAAATGAAATGAGGGCTTTGATTATCTGAGACAGCACTTGCACACTTATTATTCACCATGGGGAGTTAGTACAGAAGTTAATTGTTTACTCAGGAAATTTAAAGAACGGAAAGAGAAGAAATGAGGCAAAACAGTAGTTGATCCAAAGACAGCAGTCTTAGAAATGCTTATTTATTCTTGGCATATTTAAAACTTTTTATTATGTAAAATTGTAAACATGTACAAGAACATGTAGAATGCTATAGTGTATTTTCATATACCTAACCACCCAGCTTTGAGTATCATTTCATGGCCAATCTTTTCTTTCTTTCTTTCTTTTTTCTTATTTTAAAATCCCTCATAGTTCCCATTTCCTTTGTATTCTTTAGAAACAAATGCAAGACACTATAAAATATCTTTATCTTTTGTAAATACTTCTGAGTGTATTTCTAAAAGATAAGTGCTCATACTTTTTGGCAAGTTATAAAGATATGTCAGTGTTCAAGTTTTCAATGGTCTCCTAAATGTCAATTTATCCCTCTTACATTTTGTTTGAGTCAGAATCCAAATAAAGTTGACACAGTATGATTGGTGAATGTTTTTAGAAGTCTCTTTTAATCTGCAGATTTTACTTTTATATAATTTTCCTTGAAATATATTTGTGAAAGAAGCATTTCCACATTTTATTTTGCATATTCATTGCTATATTTCAAATTGAGAAGGAAAGCATAGAAAAAAGTCTGAGTCCGGTGTAACTCCCCCGGATTCTTAATAAATGTAGTTTCTTATGCCTCTTTTTAAAATGGAGAATGCATAAGAGTTTTGAGATATTTGCACTCTGTTCTTGGTTAAAGGGCATATTTCAACTCTCTGTGACTATCTGTAGAATGGGTTGAAAAAATGCAATTCCCAACCTTTCAGAAGAATTTCTGAAGGTGAAAGGCAAAAATACAAAACTCTGAAGAGGTCCAGGAAAGTGCTTCAAGAAGTCAACAACAACAATAAGAAGAAGCACTAATTGAGTACCCACACTATGTGAAGAGTTGGGTTCAACCCTTAAGTAAATGATCATTTGGATCTTTTGTTCTTGACTATCATTTGGATATGTTGCTTTCTTTTAAATAGGACAAAATGATGCCCCCAGAATTGTCTTTAAATTGTCAGAAAGCATTCATCCCTTTCCTAAAAATGGGCAAGCTCCACAGGAAAGAGGCCAGAAACGAATCAGTGACTTCACCTCTAGTGCCTATCAGCTAATGGGCTTTCTGGGTGTAGTTAACAAGTATTCACAATTTGTGGTCCACGACTCCACTAGTTTAGGAAGAAAGGAAGAAGAAATGGCATTCATTTCTGTCATTAACTTGTAATAAAACATCAAAAGGAAGATAGCACTTTTAAAAATAAAGATAAACTATATTAACCACTGCCACTGAGAACCACTTCTAAAAATATGGATAAAATGTATTTAAAAAATTATCTTAATGACCCCAGAAAGCTACCAAGGCAAAGAGTAATTAATGATTCAAGATCTTGGAGAGATAGAAATAAAAAGAAATGAACTCAACATCTGCCTTTTCTTCCTCCCTTGCAGCATCTATTAATTTTAGCCTCAAAGATGGTAAGTTGAGCAGAATTTCCCACCTGAAGGGCTGAGAAGAACCAGCCACCTTGTGGGGTTTGGAGAATAACAAATGGAGTAAAATACCTATCAGAGAAGAGGGCCTTGTGGAAATTCTGGTCTTCACCTGAAGTCAATAGATCAGCTTTCTCAACAACCACACAACTCACTTTCAAATGGTGTTAGGTGATCTTCTCTTTAACTAACTACCAAAGGTAAAAATACATCCTCTTCGGAGGAAGATAATATAATTCAGATCCTTGAACTATATCTCAAATATTTTATGCATAATGTCAAGTATTCAAAATCACCAGATATGCCAGAGACAATACTAAATGACCAAAAAAAGTGAGGGCGAGGGCAGATGGGTGGGAGGATGGAAACAGATCTGAAGAAGATACAAATATAGGTGTTACTATGAACTTTAAAGTAAATGGATATGTTTTTTAAAATAGCTCATGACATAAAGACTTTTAAGGAAGAGATAAAAAAATATGAAAAAGCATCAAATGGAAATACTAGAACTGGAAAAGAAAATAATTAAATTAAGAAGCCAGCCATCAGATGAATGTAATGGCAAGTCAGATGCCGCAAAAGAGAATATTAGTGAACTGGAAGGTGTGTCAATAGGAAATAGCCAAAATAAGAGGCAGAGAAAGCAAGAGAGAAAGAAAGGAAAAGAGAGAAAGAGATTACAACAGAACAATACTTGAAGATATACTGTCTGAGAATTTTCCAGAACATTACATGCATCAAACCACAGAACCAACAAATGTCACAAACTCCAATAAGTAAAAATAAAGTCACATCTAGTCATATTATAGGACAACTACTAAAAATAGAAAATCTTAAAGAAAATGTGGATTCCTTCATATCCATTAAGATGGCTGTTATAAAAAAATAAAATAAAATAATAAGTGTTGAGAAGACTGTGGAGAAATTGAAACCCTTGTGTACTGTTGGGGGGAATGTAAAATGGCGCAGTCATTATACAAAAGAATATGGTAGATCCTCAAAAAATTAAAAATACATTTGCCATATGAAATTCCATTTCTGTGGATATTCCCAAAAGAACTGGAATTATGGTCTCAAAAATACATTTGTAGAACAATTTCTATAGCAGCATTATTCACAATAGCTGAAACATGGATTGAACCCAAGTATTCCTCAACAGATTAATGGATAAGCAAAATGTAGTATATACATACAATGGAATATTATTTCACCTCAAAAGGGAAGGAAATTCTAACACATACTACAACATGAATGAACCTTGAGGACATTACGCTGAATGAAATAAACCAGACACAAAAAGCCAAATACTGCATGATTCTACTTATACCAGGACCAAGAGTAAGACTCACAAAGATAGAAAGCAGAATGGTGGTTGCCAGGGACTGGGGGGAGAGGAACATGGAATCAGTGTTTAATGGGGAGTCAGAGTTCCAACTTGGGAGATGAGAAGTGTTCTGGAGATGGATGGTGATGATGGTTGCACAACATTATGAAAGTATTTAATACCACTGAATTCTATATCTTTAAATGATTATGATGGTAGATTTTATGTTATGCACATCTTACTACAATAAAATAATGAGAGGCTAAAAAAGAAACTGAGGCTAGAGGTGGGGAAGAGACATTATTTTCAAATGAATAAACCTGACAGCTACTTTTTCAATAGAAAAGTATAGAAGTAAGAAGACAATTGAATTACATATTGCTGAGAGAAAATAATTGCCAACTTAGAATTCTATGCCCAATGAAAATCATCTGAAACTAAAAGTAAAACAGAGGTGTTTTCAAATAAAGTCTGAGAAAATTTGCAACAAAAGCACATAAACGAAAAATAATGTACAAGATGATTCTTCCAGTAGAAGAAAAATGATCCCAGGTGGAAGCTTTGAAATAAAAGGAAGAATACCAAGAAATACATGGGGCAATCCAAATGAATATTTAGTTATTCAGTGTTTAGAACAATGATAATAATGTCCTGTGAGATTCAAAATGTATGCAGAATTAAAGTACATGACAACAGTAGCACAGAAACAAACAGAACCTAAGTATTCTCAGATCCTTGTGTTCTATTAAAAGTATTTCAAAATTTTACTTGTTTTTTTATTAATTATAACTTAGATATTTATATGTAAGTATATAAAACATAAATACGCATTTTTTTATTTTATAAAATTTATTTTTGAATTTATAAGTAAAGAATAAATTTTTTAAATCTATAAACCTGACTCAACCACTCTATAAAATAGATACCTGCACACGTATGTTTATCACAGCATTGTTCACAGTAGCAAGAACATGGAACCAACTTTTGCCCATCAAAAGAAGACTGTATTTTAAAAATGTGGTACATACACACAATGGAATATTGCAAAGCCATAAAGAAGAACAAAATCATGAACTTCGCAGCAACCTGGATGAACTTAGAGTCTATAATACTGAGTGATCTTTCACAGAAACGAAGAACTGAGTATCACATGTTCTGACTCATAAGTGAACCTTGAACTACTATCGTAATACTGTAAGAAAAGGATTGACAGTAGTGGGAAACCTGCGGGGGCAAGGGCAGGGAGGTGGGATTAACAGTAGTCGATATCTGACTGGGGAAGGGGGGGCACACCTCATCAACAAGGGTACCTGCACAATGAATATTTGTACACCTAACCCTGAATTGTACCCCACAATTTTAAAATAAAAAAATGTTTAAAAAAATCTGTAAGCTAAGATAACTTAGTAAAATAAGAGTAAAGAGATGTACAACTAAGGAGCTGATAGATGGGAAAGTGAAATTTAAAACAGAATATTAACAGTATGTAAGGCAATGGAGAGAAAAAGCTATCAAAAAACATTGAGGAAAATAGAAAAACAATAAAGCAATAGCTTCAAAGGCCAGAGAGTAGGGGGAAATATTTGCAATACACATAACCCATGGCTTATATCCAGAGTGTGTAAGAACTTCTAAATGTGAATGAGAAGTCAGAAAATCTGATTAAATACACATAGGCACAAGGATGGGTACATCAGACACTGGGACACCCCTAGAGAGAGAAGGGAGGGATCAGGGTGAGGGCTGAAAAACTACCACTGGGTACCATGTTCACCACCTGAGTGATGGGCTCAATAGAAGCCCCAGCCTCATCATCATGCAATATACCTATGTAACAAACCTGAGCATGTACCCCTTGAATCAGAAAAAAGGAAGAAAAAAAGAAAGAAACTTGACAAAAAAAGACCAAGACACTTGAACAGGGGGTTTACAAAAAAGGCTTGGTCAATGGCCATAACAAACATCAAGGAGCTCAGCCTCATTAGTCATCAGGAAAATACACATGAAGACCACAATGTGGTGGAAAGGCTACAAGGAAAGCAGCCTGAACTGAGCAAAGCTGGCAAGGGCATGGGGCAGCAGACCATTCCAGGCTGGGAAGTGCCCCTTGGCATCTGCTGCAACCAAACATGTGCATCTTCCACACCCTAGTAGTGACGCCCAGCCCAACATCACACACATGTGCACCAAATCAGTGCACAAGGAGATGTCTGTCAAGAACAGAACGAACACACTGTGGCATCTGATTACTTTCCAACAGCAATAAAAACGAACACACACACCGACAAACAGGGATGGCTCTTACATTCATAATGGTGAGCTAAAGATGATACACCATGTCTTTCCATTCACACAAGCTTCAAGTCAGGCGGAACACACACATGGTGGTGCTGGTCAGGAGGATGGATACTGCTGGGAGAGGGGACCAGGTGGAGACTAGGGAGGGACCCTGGACCTGGGAGACTGGAAAGTGCTAGCAACTCTTTGTCTTTATCTGGAGGTGGGGAAGCAGGTGCTGTGGAAATTCAACATGCCATATACTTGTGACTTGGCACTTTTCTGCAGTGAAGTTAAACTTCAATAAGAGTTTATTTAGAAAAATAAAAGAGGCCAGGGCCATTTTGGGGGTTATGGTTATGTAACTGTAGATATTCCAGGAAACTCCTTATTAAAAACATGGTCTAAAGAAAAGATGAGGTAATTCCGCCCGAACACTGTGCTGGAAGAAGGCAGTCATTTTAGCAGTCAGATAAAGCAGTGAGCCCAGCATGGGGTTAGCAGTGGGTGAACAGGAGGATGCTTGCATTGGGCCGGGAGCACCTGAAGACCCCCCCGGCCTTAACAAAGGCCTGGCCAGGAATGCACTCCCAGCTGGTGTGGTAGTAAATGTGAGCAAGAACTGGACCCCTCCTTGTCCTCAAGGAGCCAGGGACTCAGCCTGCTGGGGTGAACTCTGGCCACATTAGGACCCTGGGCACGTGCCTTATTTACTTACTTGTTTGCTTGGACTTGCTGACTAGGCTAACTTGATCTTTTTTAAAATTCACTAACCAAAGGGTACATATAAGCCCACTAGAATTGGCTTGAGGTACATAAATCCCCCCCGAGGAACCCGCAGAGACTTGGCTATGTCAGGAGCCAGCCTAGGCTCAGCAGGCAGGGACAAGCACACATGCAGCAGAGGCCATGGGCTCCTACAGGAAGAGAGAGGCTCTAAGCTATGCTGAACTGAGCATGTGGTCCCTGCTTCCAAGATCACTGTTCAGGTAGGTCCCTTCCTCCAGACGGGAGCAGAGAGGGACAGAGAGAGGCTAGGACACTCACAAATGGACCTGGCTTCCTGGGAAAGCAGCACAGGGGTGGGAAAGAAGCATGCCCCCAGCATTCAAGAACTGGCTTCCATGCTGTGTTATTTGGGACTTTCCTGGCTGCAGGGATGGTTGCAGGGTGATTCTTTTCCTTCTGCTCGGTAGCCTTGAGCCTTCTTGTAAGGGGAACCCTGGCTCCAGTGAGCAAGGTAAAGCATCTGGGCAAGCAGTCAGAGATGTGTCCTAGTGTCTCCGGTGTCCTCTTGGCACCCCATGCCTCTCTCCTCCTTCCATTTAAGGATGTTGACTGCATGGGCTCCTGGGCCTAGTGGCCCTAAATTCTTTGATTCCATGGCAGCCTAATAGCCAACCCCACTCCTCATGCATGTTTCCCATCTCGTTCCAAGTGAGCTCCCTCGGCCTCTATATTCCAGCCCTGTCAACAGAATGGCAGGCACCCCTGTTGGGGAGAAAAGAACATCCTGAGTGACTGTATTTTTCACAGTGCTTCAAAAATTGGCAGGAATTGGGAGCATGGGTCCTCGCTGGGTTTATGAACTCTGAATCGTGTTTCAGAGAAGCTTCTTAGGACCGATAATAACGTTCCACAATGGAAACACCCCCGAGATCGGTAGCCATAGCAGTTTTAATGGTGCAGTTTATAAAAGAGTTTTTAATTAGGCAATGTTCCCTTACTGTGCGTTTTTATGCTTGGGTCCTAATCCTTCGAATTAAGTGGCCAATCATGAAAAACATCTCTTGCTGTTCTCTGTAACAGTTCTGTTCTTTAGAGGTCTGTTTTTTTGTGTGTGTTTGGGGGAAGGGAGAGGTATTATATAATATCGATATAATAGAATGCTGTTGGAATTCCAGCATGTACTAGGATAAATAAGGTGTGTTTCTAGAAAAGACTAGCTCTCTTCTGTTAAAACTTTCCAATTTTAGAAAAACAATAAGGCTCAAATTATATTAAATTCCATCTATAGATGACTTAATATTGTCCAGGATTATGGGAGTGCATGAAAGATAATGCAGGGCTCTGACTCAACTTCCTTGTTTTACAGGGGAGGAAACCGAGGCACAAAGAAATGACTTGCTTAAGGTACATAACTATTTAGTCTAGTTTTCTGGTTCCCAACACATGGGATCCTGGCTGGGACAGAAGCAAACTTCCATTTGTGACCTCTCAATTTTATCTTCATTCAATAAGAGTGCTGTCAACTAGCATGAGTCAGCTTCCAGGCTGCTTCCTGTGGCTTCATGCCTTTAAAAAAAATCAATACTACATTTTCTCTTCAGTATGCATGAGGATGACAGAATACATTAGTTGGGATTATATAGTAGAGAACTCTTACTAAAGAGAAACCACAAAATTAACAATGAACACTCATTTACCAGTAATCCACTAGAATTCTACCACATAAGTCATACACTTTCTAGGTGCCAGCACTAGAATAATCTGGAATACTGTTTTTCTTCCTTGGAGAGCAGGCATTTTCACAGAGCCTAAGTCATCGAGTCAGTAATTCCCAGTAGGAAGGTGTGCCTGATTGTTGGTCATGGGTAACAGCTTCTGAGTCCCATTTGCTATTGGATGGTCAGAGCTTAAGTGGTGGTCAGCAGGGTCTGGAGAGTTCTCTGTCTGGAAGGAAGCAGTGCCTAGGGCATCCTTGTCCTCTTTACATCCAGTGGTCCCCTGAGCCCCTTACTGCCCTAGTCCAACTTCCATGAGCTTCTGCAGGTTTTACCAGTTTCCCTTTAGGATGTTGAGGGACACTTATAAAATAAAGTGTCAGAGATATGCTGGGTACACAGAGGCTACAGAGACAGCAAGGGCCCTTGGGTCTTGCCATCAGCCTAGAGAACATGGCACTGGTCAATTCTTTTGAGCCTGTATTTGACAAACATGTTATTAAATGCTTGTTCTGCATTCTTCTAGTCTCCTTCTCTGGGATTTTCTTTAATCACCGTTTCCTCCTCCTGCTTCCACCTACCTGAGGTCTGTCCAGACAAATTGATTCCTTGCTTCTGCCCCTTGAAGCTGGAGTGAACTTTCCTTAGAGCAAGGAAGAGAGGGGGAGCTGCAAAGTAGACATGTTCTCCACTTTTTGGGCTTCCCAGGATGCTGCCTCCTGACATTTTGACTGGGAGGGACTTCAGAGGTCACCCGAATCCATTCCTTCACTTTCTGGACCCAGAAACAGAGGCTCTGAACACCTGCACATCTTCCTGTCTCTATCAAATGAAGTGAGGGCTGGGCCCTTGGTACCGACCCCTGGACTCTGGGGCAAGATAGGAAAGCGCTGGTCTGGGAATCAGAAATAGGATGAGGGGTCCAGACTGTCAACCCCAGACCTGCTTCTCTATGTCATGCCCCAGGACTGGAGCCCTGAAAGTTCAATTTGACATATTCTACTGTTTCTCAAGTCTACAACTACTGAAATTCCAAAATATACAACAATGGCTCTCTCTCTCTTAGAAAATAATCAACTTGTAGAAGAAAGAACTTTGGAAGCTCTGGAGAAATGTGACCAGGTACGGTGGATTGAAGACCACGCAGAGGCAAGCTGGGAAATGCTGCAGCAGTAGGGGTTTAAGAGGTAATCCTGGTCTCCTGTGATCTTATTTCCAAAGGCCCTTTGAACAGGATATCCAGCTTTCTGGGCTTGGTTGTCCACGTCTGTAAGATGAGTCTCCTAGCACTGTGCTGTGTTCTGCCTACACCTGCTGGGAGTATGTGAGAACTGTGGTGATGTATCACCTAGGATGGACCTGGGACTGGTCTATCCTTATGCAATGCATAGAGTGTTCCTTCCAATGTTGGTATCACTCTGCACTAAAAACACAGAGAACTAGGGAATCTGTTAACGACCATCCATCACACAGCATCAGGGTGGGTTCAGGATTCATCCAGAAACCCTGTATGATTAATTCAGGACATTATTAATATATGCAACACCTTTACAATATGAAAATTGAGGCACAGTAACTAAAATAAAGCTTTATTGCATGATCCTTAGCTTGCTAACATGTTAATACCTAAATCTCATGAACTTATTCCCTTAGGCTATTATTATTATTTTTATTTTATTTTATTTTATTTTTTTGAGTTGGAGTCTCACTCCATCGCCCAGACTGGAGTGCAGTGGCATGCTCCCGGCCACCACAGCCTCACCCTGCTGGGCTCCGGTGATCTTCCGCCTCAGCTTTCCAAGTAGCTGGAACTACAGTGCGCGCTACCATGCCCAGCTAATTTTTTTGATTTATTGTAGAGACAGGGTCTCACCAACTTGCCCAGCCTTGTCTCGAACCCGTGGGCTGAGGCAATCTACTCACCTCAGCCTCCCAAAGTGCTGGGATTACAGGCTGAGCCACGGAGCCCGGTCTACACCTTAGGCTATTTTTTTTTTTTTTGAGTTGGAGTCTCACTCTGTCACCCAGACTGGAGTGCATTGGCCGCTCCCAGCCACTGCAGCCTCGACCTGTTGGACTCTGGCGATCCTTCTGCCTCAGCCTTCCAAGTAGCTGGAACTACAGGCAAGTGGTACCACACCTGGCTAATTTTTGATTTATTGTAGAGATGAGGTCTCGCCAAGTTGCCCAGGCGGGTCTCGAACCCACGGGCTCAGGCAATCCTCACCTCAGCCTTCCAAAGGTGCGGGATTGTAGGCTGAGCCACCGAGCCCGGTTATCTTTTTAACAACAGTTTCCCTGTTGTTAAAATGAACACAAGCTGACACAACCAATGACTACTCAGGAGAACCGTACAAAATATAAATGTGGTTTTCTTCTTCCTCATTGCTTAAGATATGCATAAGAAGGAAAAGAAAAAAAAGGAGAAAACATAAGAGAATGCTTATGCTTAGCTAACCCATCTATCACTTTAATTAAAAGTTGGAATTTAAAAATATCTCACTAATTTCCCGTTTGTAGGATGTAAAGATCCAAGTTATTGGGTATTTTAATCTTGACATTTGCATCCAGACAGTTTGCAAAGGGTAAAGGTAGAAAAAAACTGTAAACCCAATCAACCATTGCTTGATATTCCAAGTGGGGTGAGTAACCTTTTCAAATAACAGAGGAACTTGCTAGTGATGAGATGAACTTTGGTCATTGGAATCGCAGATCCTTGGTAATACATCTCTTTCCCTTCAACTCGCCTTCTTGATAAATTCCGTGAATCACTGGGTTTTGATAATGAGGAAATGTCTCATATAGCTTACAAACAAGATTCCGTGTGTCACCACATTGCTTTCTGTCTACAATCATGGCCGCCTCTGTGACACTTTATCATCCTGCCTTGCTATGCTGACAGTTCCTGAGGCAGAAAACCCTTGGGGTCTGAAATTCGTGGAACCTGCAGTCTGACCAGGGCCTTTTCAAGGGAGGGTCTTCTCATAACCTACCTGTGTGTCAGGGGCAGGCCTCCTGTGGTCACACCAGATTTCATTTCTAATTGCTCCCTCTCAAGTCATGCTGTGTCTGAGACAGGCAGCCTCACCATGGTGAAACATATCAGCTCATTTTTAACCACCTCTGTCACCCTGGTTGCCCACGGAGCTTTGACTGCTGGGCCTCCCAGAATACCATGCACAGTTACCTACTATTTAAACAAAACTGTCCTGGGAATAAAGAAGGCTCTAAATATAATGAAAATATGTAATTTTGGAAATATTTATTTATTGACCAGCAAATTAATTATAGCACATTGCTGAATCTATAAAAGAATTCTATGAATAAATTCCTAAAATAAAATTTTTGTTAAAAATAGCATATGCTCCATGTTCATTCAAGCAAAAAAACTTCTTTATTTTGGCCATTTGAATACTAAAAAAAACAACAACAACACAATGCATTATTCTTGATATATGCATATGCTGCACTTGAATCTGTTATTTAGCCATTTCTTTTTTTATGAAATTCTTCTTATGATCTTTCATCTTTTTAATTTCTTCATAAAATTATAATCATCTTCAAATTTTGTCTTTGTCATTAATAAATTGGAAATTGCAAACACCTTCGATGTACTCTTTCCTGTTGACCATGATGCTTGAGAAAATATCCTCTCTAACAATGCTGAGGTTTCAAATAAGCTCAGCATAAGTTTTGCTAAATGGAGGATAATCTTAATTATATTTTTCATATATAAATGTGTAAATATTTCAGGCCAAATGTTTCCATAGATACTATCTTTATGCCTCCATTCAGAGTACATTTCTTTGGCAAAGATAAGATAAAACTTGTCAAATAAATTGTACCTATTTATGGTTCTTTTGAATCTTTTACCATATTTAGATTCTGCAAAATTATAAGACTTCTCAATTTAATTCCATTCTGGTACACAGTATAAATTTATCCAATTAAAAATAGGTGCTCCCTTGAAAGATTTTTTTCCTACAAATTGAGAAATACCAAAGCAAAGTCATAAAATTTCAAAATTAAATCTTGTACATGGCTGGATCTTTTGTTAAGTTATAATGCATTCAGTTCCTTCTTTGATTTTGTTCCATTTATATTTAACATAATTACTGATAAAGTCTTACTATTTGTTTTCTATTTAATCCGTCTATTTTGCCCTCCTCCTCTTTTTCATTAACCAAGTATTTTTTAGTTATTTCATTTTATTAGACATTTAAATACACATTTTTGTAGTTTTCTGTTGGAGAGCTCCTAGAGATTGCAATATGCATCCTTGATTTATTGCATCCATCAAAGCAGTACTTTTACCACACCCAAAGCAACACAAGTGTGGTGGCTGTGAACGTGCTCTGATGTTCCAAAAGAACTTCCTGCAAGGAAGGTAGCTGGAGGGCAGGCTCCAGCTGGTGCTCTTGCAGACCTGCCGTAGCATCATGCCAAGGCCACAATCTACTCCCCAGGAGGTTCCCAACCCAAGATGGTGCATGCAAGGAGTGCAAAGCTAGCTCATTTCCGCCGACAGGATTCCTTTAATAGGTGATCTTTGCCGGGGGCTCCCCTACAGCCTGGCCAAGACCACAGTCTGGGGCTCTTCTTACCCAATCCTTTCTCTCTTGTTTTCTTCTTTCGTAGATATCAGACCAGCATCATGGTCTGAAGACTCTGCTCAACCATCCTGCTTCCTCTCCCTCTGTCCCTCACAGGTCTGCCCCCAATAAATCTTCAGCAAGTCAAATTTGGTTTTGGTATTTACTTTTTGGTACCAGCACTGACAAAAGAAGAATCTTACAGGAATATAATTCCATTTACCCCCTTCTGTCCTTTTGCTGTAGTTACGTGTTTTACAAGCCTGACAAATACAGTTGTTAATTTTTCTTTGCTTTCAATTAATATTATATTTATACATATACTTTCCTTTCTCCAGCTCTTTATTTTTGCATTTTATAACTTCCAGTTGGATTTGGTTTCTTGAAGTGGGGTTTCATGGCAATCAGTTCTCTTGGCTTTTGTTTTTCTGAAAATGTCATTATTTTTGCCTTCATTTTTGAAAGAAGTTTCTAAATAGAGATTTCCAAGTCAGTAGAAATCTTTACTTCAAAATATTGTTTATTCCACCGATTTACTTCAAAATATTGTTTCATTGTCATCTGACTTCCATTAAACCATTTAGTATTATTCTATTTCTCTCATGTTCTGTTCTACTCTTTTTTCTCCTATTTCTCTGTTTAATCTGAAATATTTTCTGTTGACTTATCTTCAAGCCTACCAACTCCGTTCTCAACAGTCTCCAGGCTATTTTTAAATCCACTAAATGACTTCCTCATTTTAGATATTGTATTTTCTGTTCTAGAATGTTTGGCTTCTTTTATAGATTTCAATTCTCTATTGAAATTCTTCCTTTTCCATTTTGTATATCTTTTCCTCCTACTTAACATATTAATCATAGCTATTTTTAAAACCTTATCTGCTAACTCTCATATCTGAATCACTAGTGAGCCTGATTCTCTTGTCTGTGGATATAAAATTATAGAGGAAGACATTATTTTCCTCCAAAGAGTATATAGTTTCTGGTATGCTTTCTGACATTTCAAGGATTATATCCTTTCCAACTTCTTCCTGATATGGTTTCTCTTCAGTATCTTTAATTACTTAATTAAAAAAACCCAATTTTTTAGCTTTTGTGAGTGTTATTGGTAGGAGAATTAGAGCAATAGAAGCTACTTGATCATGATTGAAATTAAACTCTCTTTTCTTTTAGATAGTTATGGTTTAATGCCTTCCTATTTATGGCTTTGTTTTCAATAATTGTACTTGCTAGAATCTTCAAAAGCTAAAGTTCTTTGACATTTCAATTAGTTAACACTTAAAGCAAAAATTTCAAAATGTTTTTAATAATGCATCATTAATAGCATTGTAGGACATTTAGGTTGAATTACAAAACTTACATATTCCTAAAATTAAATGTGTGATAGACAAGGGAGAGAAAATGTATTACCATTATATGTATATTTTTATTCAATATCAGCTTAATCACAAAAAATTATAGTTCAGTTATTCTGTGTGTGTATGTGTGTATGAGTGTGATGGTTAATTCCATGTGTCAATGTGAATGGGTTGCAGAGTGCCCAGATTAAATGCTGTTTCTAGTATATGTGAGAGTGTCTCCAGATGAAATTAGCATTTGAATAGGTGGGCTCTACTGAATAGATTGTCTACCTCAATTATCCAATTTGTTGAGGGCCAGAATAGAACAGAAGTTGGAAGAAGGAGGAATTTGCCCTGGTTTTACTGCCTCACTGTTTGATCTGGGACATCTCATGTCATCTTTTCCTGTCCCTGGACTGGTATTTACATTACTACCATCAGACCTTCTTTCTCAGAGTGAATTACACCAACAATTGTATTGGGTCTCCACCTTGCAGATGCAGATTGCAAGACTTTTCAGCCTTCATAATCACATGAGCCAATGCCTCATAACAACTATCTATCATCTATTTATTATATTATATATACATATTCTATTGATTCTGTTTCTCTAGGGAATCTTAAATTGTGTGTGTGTATGTGCGTGTGCGTGTGTGTGTGCATGTGTATTATACACACATATATACAGTCATTCCTCAGTATCTACGGATAATGAATTCTAGGACCTACCAGAGATACCAAGATTTGAGAAGGCTCATATCCCTTATAGTTATCCCTTCATATTCGTGGGTTCCACATCTGAAGATACAAGAGCTGAATTTCTCTCTCTCTCTTTCTCCCTCACTCTCTCTCTCTCTATGGACACACACACATACACACTCACATAAATGTATACACATATAAAATTATATATGTGTATATATACATGCATAATTTTAAAATTTGATGGCTGTGGCTTCTATTTCAGTTGCTTGACTATAATACTTTGACTAAATTATGAATTATATTTGCTCCAAAACCAACTCCATGTTTCTATGTTACTGTTGAATATGTCTCCCAAAGTTCATGAGATAGAAACTTAATTCTTAATGCAACAGTGTTGATAGGTGGGATCTTTTAAGACATGATTGATTCATGAGGGCTCTCTGCATACATGGATTAATGCTGTCATTATCAGATTGAGTTTCTGATAAAAGGATGAGCTCAGTCCCTGTTCTTTCTGTCTCTCTCACACATGCTGTCCTGCTTTTCTGATTTCCACCAGAGGATGATGCAGTAAGAAGGTCCTCATGAGATGCAGGCTCCTTGACCTTGGAGTTCCCAGCCTCCAGAACTGAAGGAAATAAATCTCTGTTCTCTATAAATTACCTAGTATAAAATACTCTGTTATAGCACCACAAAACAGACTAAGACATGTCTTTAAGCTTGTGAACTTAGCAAGAATATTGCATCTCACCCACTTTTTGTATTTGTATTATCACTGCAAAACAACGAACTTTATTTCAATGTTGAATTTGTTGGCTGAACTGCATTCACAATAATATCAGATGTTTCACTTTCAACAGGATAAATTTCTCAAGACTTTACTTTGATTCCATGAATTAAATTTTAAAAATTGGAATCCTTTATTGGAATTAGCTTAATGGGTTTTCTGTTTGCAGCATCTGATGATGCTGATTAAGTAATTGAAGTGCTGGCTTCTCTTTATGTGTGTGAAGTCCTTCTTCTGCTAATGAAATCCACATGAGAGCAACTCTTGTCTCATACTTCATGTGTACACATGGAAGCTTAGAATTTGAAGTGAGCAAAATTAATTTAGAAGAAGAATGAATTGATCTAAATAAAAAGTCATGCTTCACAGAGTATATGTAAATGCACCTTCTGTATCTACATGTGTTACATTATGATTTTTGGTCACAGTTTTTTATGAATAACAACTAACTTTTTAAAGTAGAAACTGTTACATTTCCAGCAGATTTGTGTCTTCTGGTTTTGATAAATTCAGGATTATCACTATGGCCCTGTAGTGAATGGTACATGTCAATAAACACTTTATACTGTTTACATATTCATCATCAACTTTATTAAGATATAAATGCTGTAGAATTGTGTACTTTTAAAGTTTATTGTGCTAAAGTAATTCACCGCAAATTTTAAAAACCTCATTAAATAATAAATTAAGTAAATTGTGGAGATTAACTGTATTCAAAAATGGCATATTCACCAAAACAGGCATCTTTAAACTATGAATCTCTACAGCAGAACTGCTCATCTTTTATTTCCCTGCATATCTGTATTCGTTTTCTAGAACTGTCTTAATAAATTATCACAAAGTAGGTCACTTAAGTCAACAGAATGTAATCTTTTCACAGCTCATGAGGCCAGAAGTCTGAGATTAAGATGTCAACATGGCTGGTTCCTTCTGGAGGGTCTGAGGGAGAACCTGTTTTTTGCCTCTCTCTAGCTTCTAAGGTGGCAGTAACTCTTGGTGTTCCTTGGCTTGTGGATCCATCCCTCTAGTTTCTGTCTTTGTCTTCTTATGGATTTCTACCCTGCACATGTTTTCTCTTTGTCTCTATATGCAAAATTCCTCTCCTTTTTCTCATAAAGATACTTGCTATTGGATTTAAGGCCTACCCTACTCCACCATGACCTTATCTTAACTTGATTATATATGCAAAGACCCTGTTTCCAAATAAGGTTACATTCACAAGAACTAGGGGTTAGGTGTTGAACATATCTTTTTGGAGGGCACAGTTTAACCCATTACAACATGTTTCTTGTGTACCTGACTTATTATTCCCTATGTTTTCCCCTCATGGTCACCTAGTGTTATTGGGCATCTCCCAGTCCACAGCTAGGGACATGGGCTATGGCCCAACTGTCTGGTTTGTCAAGTGGCTGTCAGGGGAAGCAGCCTTCTGATTAGAATAACTGAAGTCCTTTCTGCTCACACTTGAGTACTCTACCTCCTTTTAGATGTAAAAGTCTGTGCTGTCCTTGAAAGGAGGATATTAGTGACTACCATATAAAAAGATGGAGAGGCTGGTGTTTGAGGATTTTTTTATGTGTGTGTGATTGTATCACCTGTTCCATGCATTTGTGTCTCCTCAATTCTGACTTCATTCTACCCCACCCCTTGCATGTCCAGTACTCTTTGCTTTGCTCCCATGAGGTTTGGCAATGGCCTCTGCTAGCCTGACCCAGGACAGGAATACAGAAATTATGAGGAGGGAAGTTTTGGAGACTAGGTGAAGGCAACTAAAACAACCTGGATATTTGTGTTCCCACAAAATTCATATGTTGATACCATACTTAATCCCCAATGTGATGGTATGGAAGATGGGCCTTTGGGAGGTGATTAGGTGAATGAGATCAGTGCCCTTATAAAGGAGACCCCAGAGAGCTGCCTTGGTCCTTCTATGTGAGGACACAATGAGATGTCATCTAGGAACCAGGAAGTGAGTTCTCACCAGACACAGAATCTGCTGGTGCCTTGATATTGGACTTCCAGACTCCAGAAGAAATGAATGTTTGTGTTAATAAGACACCCAGTTGGTGGTATTTTGTTATAGCAACCCAGAGAGACTAAGACAGCCACAGTCAGCTGCAGCAGAACCAAGAGATGAAGAGGGAATTTGGATGCAGGCAGATCTGGGAAGAGTCCAAGTCTTGCCACCTCACAAGGACCCCATCAGACCTTGGTATCTCTACTCCAAGATGACACCCAATGCTGTACCTACTTCACCTGGGTCACTGTGAGTACTACTACACATGAAGTTCTCAGTACAGACCCTGCTGTTACATAGACATCTTATCCTCATCCTATCTCCAGCACATGGCATTGTTTCTGGCGATTGATGGATACTCAAAAATATTTGTTGAATAAAATGTCATTATCACTAATATTATTTCTTACATCAGTCTCATGTGAACTGTCATCACTCCCATGGCTATCTTGTCACCTCACTCTGAGTATTGCCTTTGACCTAACCTGTCACAGAAACACCTTGGAGAGATAATCAACCTGGCTTTTGACTGGGATCCCCCAACCCTGGCCACATTTGGCCTTTGTCGCTCTCCCCCAGGTGCTGTGTCCCACTCAAGTTGGGCATCCTGGGCTTCTGCTTGTCTAGAAGGGAAGTTGGAAGCACAGTGTGGGCACGTGGGGGACATCCCACCAGGTTAGGCCCCACCTCCTGATTCTGTTGGGGAGACATTAGCAAAAGAGGAGCACACTAGTTCACTATGATCTTCTCATTCATGGGTGCAGGCCTCGGGACTCATCACCTTTCAGGAGACTTTTCAGGTGTTAACATCAGCTTCTTACCACTGGGTTTTCGTGTGTCGACATCACCTTCTTACCAGTGGGATTTGAATTAGGTAAGAGTGAATGTCCATCCCTATGGGGTTAATGGCAGATACCAATGTTCAGTTCTGGAAGTGACCCCCCTCTGTGCTGCTTGGCTCAGATTGCCAATCAGGAGGTGGAACCCAGACCCCATAGAAAGTCGAGCTTGAAAAGCAGGCTGTGGGTGCTATATTTGATGGAGAAGTGCAAGCCCTGGAAGTGGGAAGGGAGAGGGAGGACAGTAGGAGGGAGCTCCACTCAAGTGGTTGAGCTGGTCCTGCTACACACAAGAATTGCTCTGTCTCGTGGGAGGAATTGTCCTCTGAGAAGACACATCAACTTCATCTTACAAAGTCAGAGAGGGTGGGGTCTCGTTACTGGTTCCCACTTCCCTCTGGTCAGAAGTTAACTCTGGGCCTCCAGGCCACACATGGGATCACAGGCATCCTGGGGCATCTGTTGGGGTTTCAGGGTATCCAAATGGGCGGAAGGTGAGGGGTGCTCAGCAGGGCATGAGAGGGCCCTGTCAGTTGTGGGGTGGAGCTGATCTGAATCCATACAGAGTCTGGGGCCATAGAGGCAGTGTCCAAGGGGTATAAGGGGTCATCTGCTGCCTCTGGACCATAGAGAAGAAAAGAGGTCAGAGCAAGAAGGCCTAGGGGAAACAAAGCCTGTGAACAAGGGTGAGGCCTGGTGAGCTTTTCCTCTGTCTGGACTTGGTCAAAAGTTATGTGCACTCAGACACAGAGTGCTAAGGAAGGGGTTGGTGCAGTTCACAGCCTGACTTTGATGTGAGATCCAGGAAAGAGTAGCTGAGATCAACCACAAAACATCAGCCCATCCAGGAAGAAAGCAGGCATAGGGCATTAGTGCTATCTCCTGGGTCTTCACTCCAAAATCCTTATTACATGGATTCTGTGTGTGGACAGGGTGGGGCCTGGCGAATGGACCCCAGGAGGGAAAGCCAGATTGAATCAGACCTGGTTGGCACCCACTTTTGTCAGTTCCCACTATACACCCCTAGACAGAGGCATAGACTTTTCCAGACCCTGTGGAGGGAGTTGGAGGTTGAGCCCCTTGGACACACAGACTTGGCCCCTTGAGGCACACAGACTCTGCCCTTCTGACATACGGACTCACCTCCTCGGGCACACAGACTTGGTCCCTAAGACACACAGACTCAGCCACTCAGGCACACAGACTCGGCCCTCAGGCACTCACCCCCTTGGGCATACAGACTTGGTCCCTCAGGCACACAGACTTCGTCCCTTGGGCACACAGCTACTGTGAAACTTCCACTTGCCCTGTTAGCTCCATAAAACCATGTACCTCAGTGCCTGACATAAAAATCAGGCTTAATCTGAGACATTGCAACCCTTATCAACTTGAACCCCTAGCACCATGCCACAGAGGGTTGAGGGCTGGGCTGAAGCACATAGACCAGGAAACACAGGGCAGCTGCTCCTGCTCTCTCTCTTCCGGAGCGGGCCCTGATGGTGGTTAACATGGGAGCCCCACCAGCGCCTCCTGGTTTACCCCACTGTGCACTTTCCAACCTATCACACATACCATCAAAAAAAGCAATTTTCTTCCTCCTTTAATTCAGAAGGAAAGCCAAGCCAGGCCTCGACATGGGAAATGTGTTCGGCATCAACTTCAAGTCACAGTGCAGGCCTTCATCAACCGAATACTTGGCAACATGGAGGGATCTCCAGCTCTGCCTACCCAGTTCACAGTGCTGTTCCTGGACCCGGAGGCAGGTGCTGGCAGGCCAGGAACCTGTCTGGTTTCACTCACACTCCTGGGCCCAGGCAGGGACTGGGCCTTCTTCAGGTCATACCTCAGCCTGGCAGATACTTATTGAGGCCTTTGTGCAGAGAATCATGCCAAACCCCCAAATCACTAAACCCTAGTCTGTCAGCACCACAGGGATGGGGCAGTCCCTCAGAGCTCCTATCCACGTGTGGATGCTCTGCAACCCAGGGGAGGAATGTGTCTTGCCCCAGATACCCTGGTTCAAAGTAGAACTGAGGATATCTACTCAGTCCAGTCTGTAAGAGCTTGAACTTGGGTCAGAGGGCTTGAGTCCAAATCCAGGTCTACCCTGTATGACACAGCAACCTCGAAATTCCTTCTTTTCTCTGGCCTGAGTTCTCATCTGTGAATAGGGTGGTCATAGCTCCCCTCCCAGGGCAGGGGCAAGGCTTGCTTTGCCTTGGGGTCAGTGTGAACCCTTCCAAATGGTGGCTGTCCAGCACCAGCCCCACAGTCAGGTTCCCTTTCCCACACTCACCCCACAAAGCTCACAGAGCCCATGAGACTCATGTTAAGGACCTGGGCAGGCTTCTCTTTGCCAGGCCGGCAATGATCCAGTTTCACAGCCGAACTATGGCATCTATTAGCTTTCCTTGAAGGTTCTAAACTTGATTCGCTTAGACCTATCTACAGAAATGGGAATGCTCTGTGCTTGCTCTGGTCTAACCCAACTCCACAGCAACAGTTATTCCCTTACTCATTCATTCAGCAAGTATTTGTTCACAAATTTCTGTGAGCCACACGCCCAGAAGGGTATCATCATCAAGCACATCATCATCTGACCTCCTGTTGTCCTCATCCTCAACTTAAATTCAGGAAACTGAGACCCAGAGGTGTTTTACACTGTCAGGATCCTAGATTGAATTTGAACCTTAATCTTGACAGTGGTTGAAGAGCACCCATGTACCCTAGCAGCACAGATCCTGGGAGATCTCAGCTCCCAAGAAGAGACCTAACCCAAGGCGGGCCATACAGGGGCCTACACCCACCTTCCTATGGGACAGACAAGTTTCTCCAGCCTGAGTGAGAACCTCAAATGCCCTGTAGCTTTCTTGATGCACAGCTGAGACCAGGAGGAAATTGACAAAGGCAGTCAGGCACTGAGCACCCAGTTTCTCTCCAAGCCTCCTTGCACTATCAACATGGCAAAGGGGAACAGAAACAAAGCTTGCAATGAGCAGGTGGGGCCTGAGGGCAGGACAGTGTGGGGTAGGGTGAGTGAACTGAGCCCTGCTCCTCCATGGACTCTGTCTCCATCCCCAACCCACACCCACCCAGGAACATGGAACCCCTATCAGCCAAATTTTTATGTCCCCAAGCAAAACAAGAAGGGGGTAGTTATTCTATAAAGGATTAAATGTGTTGTTTAGGACACTATGCTTGGCAATTAATATTTATTGAATGAACAGGGAGATCAGAAATAGTCTGTGTGGCTGTTGATGTCCCAAAGCAAAGCCATCCCTGCAGTTTTCTTTCTGGCACCCACCCATCCCTGCCCCAACTGGTGTTTCCTTTTCTTCATTCTGCAACATATCCAGTGATCCTGGGCTGTCCATTTCTATATTTCAGAGAACTATTAACATAAAGGAAAAAGATACACACACACAAATGAAGGCCTGGCCCTGCAGGGAATGGACACAATGCAAGGAGCAGGAAGAAAACTTTAAGGAAGCCAGAATTCCTGTCTTCTGTCATACAGGAGGATAGAGCACCCACAGACTATGAGCAGGGTGCTGCGCAGAAGAACTGGCAGAGAACAGGAACAGCCCCTGGAAATGAAAAATGTGTTTGCCAAAATTGCAAAACAAAACAACAAAAACCTCCAATAGAAATCTTGGCTGAGAAAGTTGGAGAAATCTTCCAGAAAGTAGGACCAAAAGACAAAGAGATGGGAAACAGGGAGATGTAAGACAGGAACTGAATTCTCTATAGCAGGAGAAACAAATCCCTGTACCACTCAGCAAGGAAGACCTGGGCCAGGGAAGCACTCGTTGGCTGTCCTGACCTTGCAGAAACTTACCCTGGGAGGGCATGGGTCTGACGGCCATAAGGCAGTGGCTCTGGGATCCATGTCTTTCCTTTATACCCAGGGGTTCTTGTCCTCCTTACTAGAACCAAGGATGACCGATGGGGTATCGACATCTCAAGTAAGTGAATGTCACAGATATTTTATTAGTTCCACATTTTGAAGGTGTGAAAAAAGGAATAACAGAAAGGTGAGCCCTGGATAGAGGGCAGGTGGCAGACGTGGGTCCCCCAGGCTTTTGGGTAGGCTCCTGGGGCCAGCAGCACATTTGCAAGCTGCCTCTGCTCCTGCAGCCAATTCCTGCTTCCAGCACATTCCAGGAGCTCCATAAAGACTGGAATGAAGGAGAATGGGTTCCAGGGCTTCCTTAAAACCATAAAACTACAACCCAGCTGCTACCACAGGGCCTGGTCTCAGCTGCCTTGGTTGATTATGTGTCTCATCTTTTAGGATTTTACTAAGCCATTTAAATCGATCTGAGTTCAAACTTGTCAACTACGATGCAATAAAACACACACACACACACACACACACATACACACACACACACACACACACACCTCTTCTATTGTGAAAGAGCTGTGGCCTGTGATAAACATGGAAGCCGAGGATCCACTGACATTTAAGGCTGGTGGAGAGCAGAGCCGCAGTAAGAAATATCTGTGGTTGTTTCCCTGTCATTAGAAACCTGCAGTACATGGCTGAAAAATTAACAAGGCTAATCTTGAGGTACAGACTGCCGTCTCCCACGTAGTAGCCCTTCATCGTAACCTTTTTATGGAGCAGTCGAAGGAGCTGTGCACTGTTTATGAGGTGGCAATGGGCTCTTTGTGCCATCCCTGTGAAGACCGCTCAAGGAAATGCATGGCTTTCCTTTGGTGGAATCTGACTTTCTGACTTTATATTAACACAGAGCCTATTTCAAGATGGGGTTGTGATTTCAAGTCAAGAAAAAGACTGGTGACTCTGTCCTGCATGCTTCTAGTGTGTTGTCACAAAAGGCTGTATGCCAGGGTCCCCCTTTCCAGGAGGCCTTTGGTGATGTCCTTCCTACCTGCCTTTACTGGGTGACACTATCTCAGAGTCACATGGCTGACAGTGTCTCTGTCTGACTTCTCCTCAAAACAGGTTTTCCCATGTCTTTTCTCAGGCCGTGACTCTGAAGAGGGGTCTCATCTTTTCAGGGTGACAAGGTAGAAGCCTTCAGGGCTGTGGAGCTCAAGAAGTGGTAGGAACATCCAGAAGTATGGGAACATCTCTCTCCACTAACAGGAGAAATTGGAAAGAAATTGGCTCTGGAACAAAGCCTAGTCTTGTCCTCTTTTCATATTTCCACCATCCTCCCCTCCTTTTCTTGTCTAAGTTGGAGCTCACGTTGGTTTCAAGTAGTCCTAGTATTCCTGTCCAGTTCTTCAGTGACAAACACAAACCCAGAACTCATGGGTCTTGACTCATATTTCAAGGCCCAGGTCTGCCATCTCCTCTTCTGACAGGCTTCCCTCTCCCCATTCCTTCTGCTTCCAGGTGGGAAAGAGTCTGGCATTTCACACCCATATGATGACAGCCTCTTCTTGCCTCTTTGCTTCCAGTTCCATGGGTTACCTGTCTATCCTGTCTTTTGTTCCTTACCACTGCAGAACAAATCTTTCAAAACTGCCACTTAATATCATGCCAGTGCCCCCAAAGCAACCTAGAATGCCTCCTGAGTGTCCCAAGTTATTCTAGTGAGTTGAATAGCAACTCCCCAAAAACCATGTCCACCTGGAACCTCAGAATGTGACTTATGTTTAAATAAGGTCTTTGTAAGTAGTTAAGTATCCTGAGATGAAATTATCTTGGGTTTAGAGTAGGCTCTGAATCCACCAGTGCCCTTATACAAAGAGGAGAGAACATAGACACAGAGAAGGAGGTGGTGTGAAGACAGAGACTGGGTGATGTGATTACCAGCCAGGGAATGTCAGTTGTCCCCAGGAGCCAGAAACAGACCTAGGACAGATTCCCCTGAGAGCCTTCAGAAGGAATTAACCCTGGCCATACCTTGATTTCTGACTTGTATTCTTTAGAAAGAATAAATTTCTGTTGTTTTAAAAGCCACCTGGTTTGTAGTACCTTGCTACAGCTGTCCCAGGAAATGAATACTGCCTACCTAAACAGAAAACAAATCAGAAAGCTGAGGTCAGAATCGATGAGTTTACTATCCCAACCATTCAGAATGTATAGAATGACTGTACATTCAGTCATTCATGTATAAGCATTAAGGATAGGGCCTTAACTCCATTCTTCCCTGGACATCACCCTGCCTAGGATAGCATCCTGACTCTCCCCATGGAGTCACAACCTATCTTTGCTGAAGAGGCCTGCAGAAGCCATGCAGCACACATGCACATGGTAAGTGAGGAAAACTTTCTGTGCCCAGTCATCAAGCAGAGCCTGCACTTGGAGCTGCAGTCACCATCTTTCCTTTGATGACCTCAAGTCTCAGTTTTCAGCCTGGTCCTTTTCCCCGGGCACCACGCTCTCATGTTAAATGCCTGCTGGCTGGTGGTGTTTCCCCTAGCTGCCAGGAGCCTCCTGTTCCCTTTCTTCTGTTGTCAGCCTGGACCAGGCCAGTAGCATGGAACTGTGCAGAGGGCATTTCAGGGGAAGAAGACCCACTCATGGATCCATGTGGACCATGGAGTCACTTCTTTTTTCAATGTGATGTGAGGATGAGGGGACTCTGGGTCACCTCTGTAAGCTTTCCCATGGTGGGCTCTGGGGCACCTGTCTCTCTCTGATTCCCTGCTCCCTCTCCTTCATGAAATGTGGTAAGATGTCATGACCCAGTTTGGGATTTAGCATGAGACCAGACTGCTAGGGTAGGCATATTTTTCAGCCCTTTCACCAGCTCACCCTGAAGCAAGGGAGTTGAAGCCAAAACTCAGCAAACCAAGTGTGTTTTTGCTATTGTTCCGCTATGTATCCTTCTCCTAGGGACCTTGAAGGGAGGAGTGGTGACTAAAAATAGCAATAATAATAATTGTAGCCAAGCTTTTTTGAGGGATTCATGTGCTAGACAGCTCTTAAACCCTTACATGCATTAATTCATCCTTCTTAGCAATCATATGATAAATATTAGCATTGGCTCCATTTTACAGGCAAACAAACTGAGGCACAGATTTGTTCATATAACTGGTAAGGTACATAGGGTGAGCTTTGACCTTAGACTGAATGCAGGGCTCACACTCTGACTGAATTCTTTGAGCCCCTGTAATTGTCATTATTCAACAGGAAAAATGTTATTCCCTCATTTCTACCAATTATACTAACAAAGCAATTTTTCTGGTTCATCTCACATCTGCAGAATGACATTCTCTTGACTATTCTTGAAATTCCAGGTGTCATTTATGTGGTGTCCCTTTTCCTTGCTTCTAAAGTCAGCCTGTGAATTCCCAGAAGTCATGGATGGCTTGATCCCTCTGTCCCTCCTTATGATTCAGAGAAGATAATCTGGATATTGTCTGATCTGTGAAGGTTCACATGGTTCTGGAAAGTGTACATGGGAACAAATCACAGAGTAAGAGAGAGAAAGGGATGACCAGAATAAAGGAGGTGGCAGGGCCGGGGACCAGATTGGAGGATGTGGCAGGAAATTTGAGGGTATTTGTTGTGTAATTTATGTAGGGTAGAGTCACAAACAAGCAGCTTTCCTGCCAGATCTGAATTTTATATACATGTTAATTGTCTGAGCATTATTTTTTAAAGTTTAAATGATTGTAAACCTTTAGCAATTTTGAAATTCTAGTTTTTCTTGATAAACCAGAAGATCCAACTACACTGGGATCTTCAGTGTTCTCTGAAACAGTGAACTGGGTGTGAGTGGCTCCGGTGTCTGTGTACCCCCAGTCCCTGGCATCTGGACCGCACATCCAGTTATCTACACAAGCCAAGCTCAGTCCTATAGGCATTACAATCTATGACCCTGGGCAAGGCAGGGAGGCTAGGTTCTGAAAACTGTTTGGGGAGGAGTGGTTCTCCAATTTCTAATATAGCTTCATGTAGCTGAAAATTTATGGTCAATCTCTTGTAGATTTGGTTGAAAGCATGAAGTATATATAATTATCTGGATCTTACTTTATAGCTACAAGAAAGATCAGCTGTTTTTAGACATTATGAAAACTTGTACGTTAGCAATATATTTTTATGGAAAAAAATAGCTCCAGAAGTTCATGTTCCATTTTGCACCTGCTGTTAACTAAATCCTGTAGGCTCAGCTACCACTCTGGGGACATTGATAAACCTGGCACTGCCAATTTACCCTCCAAATGTGCTCTCTAGGAAAGGGCCATGGTACCATCCACACTTGTAATGTGGACAGAGTTCAGAATGGCATTTGTCTTACCAAAGCATTTTTCAGGTGACATAAGGCCCATGGACATTTTCTCTTAGCCAGATCCCTTCCTTGTGTTTCAATGTTTATTTATAGTTCAGTAATGCTGACCACGTTACTTCTTACATGCAGGGCTGGTGATTAAGAAAGCACTTTTCCACCTGTGAGGGAATCTGAGCCTCCCAGCACCTGTTAAGTAAAAGAGCTTCCAGCCAAGAGTACTGGATGGTGAACCTGGGGGTGGAGGAGCGAGTGAGTTCTGGCCTCTGCCCAAGGTCAGGTTCGGTAAAGGTAGTGTGCAGAAGATGATCATCAAATGTCAGAGTGGAAGGTCAGTGTCCATCCTCAGTGTTGGTTGTCTAAAGATCAGTTAGGTACACAGAAGGTCTCTGTTATGCTCTCTTCACTTGCTTCCATGACCCCTAGGGACCACATGATATATGGCCAAGCTGGCCCAGCAGGAAGCAGGGAGCCCAGGACCCCAAGTCTCAGTTCGTCAGAGGAAGGATAACTCAGTTTGATTCCTGAAGGGGGCACCTCTGCTCTAGGCTATTTTTTTCTGGAGGGCGGGGCTGAGTTGGGTAAGATTGCCAAGGGCATCTCAAGCTGGATTATAACATCGGTAGCCCCACTGTGAATGGTCTAGGTAGGGCATCATGGGAAGATGCTGGTTCTGGTGTGTGTATATGTCTGAAATAGTTGCAGTAAAGGATTACAAAAGGCCATTTTCAGTGCTCACCCTTCACTATGAAATGCATCCCTCAGAATGATGTAGACGGCATGGAGGTGACCAGCAATCAGATCACATCTTCTGATGTGCTTGGTGATGACTTGGTGTGCTAACTGTTGATGACCAAGACCCCTTGCTCTGCCCCTGCCCTCTGTGCTTCGTACTCATGTGGCAGTTCCAAGGGATGGCACCAGGGCCTCAGCTGGGGCAAAGTCTCTGTGGAGACCCCCGATCCTGACTGGCAGGGTCGTGTGTGCCACCAAGTCCTTCTGGCAACAGCTTTCTGATGTAGACAACATCGTCTTTGGGCACCAAGGCCACTGTGTCCCATGGTTTAATATATCTTTCCCATTCCATTGTTGGTGTTGTGGGTGACTTATTTGCTTGGCAAAACTTAGCAGCCCTCAGCAAATGTGTTTGGGGGCAGGGTAAACATGTAACTTCTCTGCTGCATGAACCTATGAACTTCAGCCTTCCTAACCCTCCATCCCTCGAGAGGCCCATGGGCTGTGCGCTTAGAGGCCACGGCCTGGCCCTCTGCTCACTCACCTTCTTCATGAAATTTTCTGGGAAATGGTAGTAGCTACAGCCTCCATAGCCCCAAGTTCATGAACATAGCATGGCAAGAGCTGTGAGCATTAAAGGTGAACATGATTTCCTGTCGTATGATGTTTAAAATCTGAATTCAAAGATTTCCTGGTGTCATAAGAAAAAAAGGAGGCTATTTTCTGGCCTGTTATTTTCTATTCTCAGCTGGGTGAGTTGAGTTCACAGGACGTTTCTTCCGTTGAGCAACCTGGTGTTTTCGGACAATGGCATTTAGTTGGGAGGATGGAGCCCAGAGGTAAGAGACGTCAGGGAGACTTGGAAGCAGAAGAGGACATGGGAGCTGACTTGTGATCCTAAAAGTACTCAGGATGGGAGATGCCTACTCTCTGCTCCATCCCAGGGGCTGTGGGATGCCAGGCCCAACCTTAATGATTGCCATGCTGTGCTTGGGTCACAAATGGTCAGCAGCTGGGCTGTGCCTCTGCTCTCCCTATTCCTTGCCTCAGTTTCTCAATCTGTGATGGGGGGGACTTCCAGAGAACATCTTCTGCAACTCCAGGTCTCATTGGCTCCAAAGACTGCTCCCAGCCAGACACTCCCAGAAGCAGAGAAGGCCACGTGATGTCTAAGGGGGCTTTCCCAGGAAAGGGTGATCTACTGGGTTCTTGGAAAGGGCACCAGGCAGTTTTGAACTGCTAACTCCTGAGCTGCAGGTGGCAGTGGGTTGAGGGTACTCCAAGGTGGCATCTGGGGACTTTAAAAGAATAGCGTCACTCAGCAGCACCGAGGTTGCCGTGTGATCTCATAACCTGTGTCTGCTGGGCCTGGAGCAAGGTTGAAGGTTTGTACCTGTTTCCAGGAGTGGTTTCTCTGAATGTGTTCACTGCAGTAAACAGCTGGTGCCCAAATAATGTGTTAGAAATGTGGCTCCATGTTGGGGCTTGTGCTCACTGTTGTAGGATTCCTGCGCACGTATACAGGGCTAAACTAGCTCTTTCTTGGGCCTATGCAGACACAAAGAAATGAAGCCCAGAGGCCCCAAGGGTGAAACTATGAGACTTAATATAGCATGCAGTGGGCAAGAGAAGGCTGAACACATGGTCCATCAACTTCCCTGCAGAGACGCAGGAAAATGGCTATCCCAGAGACCTCCCCCTCCTTAAGACCTGGACATCTCCAGACTTCATCCAGAGCAGGTGGGGGGTCCTTTCTGAGGTCACAGTGTCTCCTAAACCAAATTCCCTCAGCTCCATAGAGGAGCAAAGGAAAGGAGAGGCTAAACTTTGATCTGATGGGCTCGACGCATGAGGGAAGAGTCTGCAGCCAGTGCTGGGGCTCTTGAGTGAGACCTGGCTGTGGAAAGAGACAAAAATGCCACTTTGCCTTGGTGTGTGTATTGTGGGAAGAAATTCAGATTCCCCTACATGTGTCACATGAATATTCAGTGACAAATAGTGTCGGGGTCAAATGAGTTGATTCTGATCTATTTTGAAATCTCCCTCCCCCACAGGCAATATTTGTAATGGTTTTCTTTTGGCAATGCACTTTTGGTTTATCTTTGCCAATGGCCAGCATCAAGCTAAACCAATAGGAAAATATGGACATGCATTCCTTGGGCCTCTGAAGAAAGACCAGGCCCAATCCAGGCTCCACACCATGCCCTCTGCACACACACTGTCTTGGGATGAGGTCCCCATGCTTTCCTGAGTTCTGACCCCTGAAGGGGGGGCTCCAGCTTTTCATTACACACAGCATTTCTCATGAGTCCAGATTCCTATTCTTTCTCAGAATTGCCAAAAAAATGTCACCTACTGCATCTGTCTTTCTTTTCTTTTGATTGAACTGGCTGCCCCCAGCAGATGAGTCTGTGGGAACAGATGGAAAACTGAAGGCAACCTTTCAAGGGAGGTTGCATCAGAAAGGGCGGGGATATGGACAAGAAGAGGAGGCAGGAAGGCTGGTCCACCTGGAGGCCAAGACTTGGCCATTGCTGGGCACTGCCTGCCCCAGAGGGAAGGAACTTTCTCTCTGAATACTGTAACACTTGGCACCTCTAGAAGCAAACTTACATTCCCTCTTTGAATTACAAGCTGTCCCTTTTTGCTGAACTGGCTCCAATACACACTGACATGACTACTCAAACGTGGCCCAGAGTCAGTCTTCTCTCTCGACTGACTGTGATTGTCGGCTTCTCCAATAGAGGATTCTGAGTGCTGGCACGGTCTCCAGGGCATCATGTATCAGAGGTGAGTCTGATACATCCCTGCCCTCAAACAGCCTCTCGACTCATAGAGAGAAAATCATTTGACAGTCACAATGTGCCATGGTGACAAGGAGGGCAGGCAGATCAACCTCTCCTCTGTGTACTGAGGGAGGCTGTCCCTGAGACTGTCTCCTGCAGAGGCCATCAGTGAGCTGGATGTCTTCATCTGAGAGATAGAAGGTAGGGCAGAGGAGCGTTGCTTTGAAATTTGTTCCCTTTGTCAAGACCAAGGACACCTGGGATTAAAGCAAAGCCCATAGCAGTGAACAGTCTCAATGTCACTCCTCCATGCTCCTTCATTTGAATTCCCCTGTCCAAACCTTCGTGGCACCTGCAATAAAATGCTTCTGCTAACTCATCTCAGGAGGAGCTGAACAGAAAGTGTTGTGAATGGAACCTGCCTATGAGGGGATACTCTGTCCAACATAGATTCACTGCCCTGAGGTCTTGGGTAAGAGAAAGTGTGAAGACAATAACTGGCATACAGAAGACATTCAATATATGCTAGATGAACTTGAGTCTGTGAGCTGTGAGTGACAAGGTGCTCCAGATATCTACCGCTGTATAGCATCTGACTCCTGAATTTGATGGATTAAAATAACAACAATCAGTTACTGAGCTCAAGAATCTGAGATTTGGATGGGAAGAGAGGGTGGGGAGAGAGAGACAAAGAGACAAAGAAAGGAGAGAGGGAGGGAAAGAGACAAAGAGGGAGAGAGTGAGGGAGAAAGGAAGGCAGAAGAGAGACAGAGAGAGATGGGAGGGAGAGAGAGACAAAGAGGGAGGGAGGAATAGAAAACAAAAGGGAGACAGTAGCCAGAGAGAGGACGAGGGAGAGAGAGAAGAAAGAGAGAGACAGAGAAAGACAGAGAGGGAAAGAGAGCAAAAGAGAGACAAAAAAGAGGAAGGGGTGAGAGGGAGACAGAAAGAGGGAGAGAAGGAAGGAGGCAGAGAGAGAGAGAGAGAGAGACAGACAGACAGACAGACAGACAGACAAAGAGACACTGGCCAAGTTGTCAGGAGAGGCAAATCCCTCCTGCTCAGGAAGGAAACGTTTGAGCGGCTATCCTGTGCTAGACAGTAATGATGGGGCACACTGCTCAGCTGTTTCACATGACATAGAAGAGCCCTTTCTGTATGTGTTCCTCTCTTAGGCCAAGTCAAAAGTTGAGGCTGAATGTTAATGGCAGGCTGTACAGGCACCCGGCTCCATGGCCATGCCTAACTCTTGGTGAGCCTGTACAAGTATGGAATGTTGTGCCGGGGAAGACCAGGAAGAGCAAGATGGGCTTGTGAGACCTAGGCCTGTGGGTTATCCCCATTCCCACCTTAGAACATCAGGCATGGAGTATGCAAACAGCTCCTCCCTTGGGTTCAGAAGTCCTAAGCCAGGCTGCTGGTTCTGACACCTCATGTATGAATTCTGAGCCACTTCATCTCTCTGAGCCTGTTTCCTCATCTGGACAATGAGATTAATTGTTGCACTTCTTTCCCATGCTCGTGTTTGTTGTGTGTGACCCTAAGGGCCCCACTATATGGCATGTGGATGTTTTCCTTGACTATGAGGTCATCTTAGTTTACACAAAGACTTATATTTTGTCCCATACATTGTTGTGTAGTCTGAGATTTTGTCAGGCTAATGTCCAGCCTTCTGCCTCATACACCTGTATATGTGACCTGACTTGATGTCAGGGTCTCCTTTCTTCTCACAGTTAGTGGAGAGGGTCACAGGTCTTTCTTTTCCAGCCCTGGACACTCCCTGGCCCTAAATGATGGCTCTTTCACAACCAAAGCATCTAAGAAAGAAGGATCATGCATAGGAGACAGAGGATTGACCCGTGAAACACTTCAATTGAGTATACTAATTGGTAAAGGCCTTTTTGCAGGCCACTCTGGATGGGTGGAAGGTCCCATGTCCCCTAATGGACATGTGTGAATGAGGAGGTCCCCATTTGAGCAACTCTGTCAATTTTCTCCATAGTTACAAAGGGTAGATGACTGCACTTGCTGACCTTGGATGACTGCAGGGTCACTTCCCTTGGCTTGGACTTCAGAACTCCTAGGATGACCCAAGGAAAAATGTCAGGATGTCCAGAGTTCCCATCTTATTTCCTTACTCACTATCTCACTCTACATGATCCCTGGGGCCCAGATGGATGAGTCCCTGACAAAGGGATCCCACTTTCATAGGAGATGCAATCAAGGTCAAATGAAATTGTGTGAAAAAGTACTTTACAAATCAAAATATGCCATTCAAATCTAGAAAATGTGGAAAACAGAGGACTTCCCAGGAAGTTGGTGCCATTTGTAAGACAAGAACGGCAAGTTCTAGGAGCCAACGGATGTGCTTGCCAGGTGCCGGGCTGTGATTCTCACTGGGTCTGGGACTCAAGACCATTTCCAGAGGGAGCAGGCACCTGTTTACCACTTGCTGAGAGAGAAGGAATTGCCTGGGCCCTGGAAGTTGATACTATACCTGAAAGAAATGTACATGAGCAGAAGTGTCCTCAGCCAGATCCTCCCTGGCTACAAATATATCTTTTGGCCAAAAAGAAATTCTAGCTGATCGAAAGGCAATCTGCGGTGCCTGTCTGATTTCTGGCGTGTCCGCCTCATTCTCATCTCTGCCATATGGCCCTTTCCGTCTCACCATCCTCTTTCCCTCTCTGTCACCTGACAGGCTACTTCTTCCAGGAGCACCTCAATCTGCAGGGTTTACTCTTTATTTCACCTCTAGTCATTCCTAATAGGCTTCTTTTTCTGATAAAAATTGATTTCATCCAAACTCAATTCTCCCTTCTGTGAAATAACCTAGTGTTTTAAACTTTTCTTATCTATTCTGCTCTTCTGTTTCCTTCCTCCATTCCTTCCTTTCTTTTTTCTTTTTCCCTCCTTCCCTTCCTCCCTTCCTCCCTCCCTCCTTTCTCTCTCTCCCTCTCTCTCTCTCTCTTTCTTTCTTTCTCTGACTGTGTCTCACTCTGTTGCCCAGGCTGGAGTGCAATGGCATAATCACAACTCACTGCAGTTTCTACATCCTGGACTCAAACAATCCCCCAGCTTCAGCCTCCTGAGTAGTTGGGACTATGGGTGCACACCATTAGGCAAACTAATTTATTTTATTTTTTATTTTTTGTAGAGATGAGGTCTTGCTATGTTGTCCAGGTTAGTCTTGAAGCCCTGGGCTCAAGCAATTCTCCTGCCTTGGTCTCCCAAACTGTGCAATTACAGGTGTGAGCCATTGTGCCCGGCTCTGTTTCTTTCCAGGCTTTCATTTCTCCATGGACCTTGAAATTTTCAAATTATTTAGCCTGTACTTGGAACTGGGCTTTTTGTACATAAGACTATAACATACATGTTACATATGTACAGAGACCAAGGTTTCCTTGTATATGAGGATATATATATGTCATATTTAGAATATCAGACTTGGAAGGGACCTTAAATTGCTGTGACCGCTCCACCCTCTGGGTTCATCTTTGGGAAAAACAGAGCCCAGAGGGGGAAAAAAAAGTGGCTGAAGTTACAAACACAGTTAAGGTCTGAACCACGACTAGAAATCTGGTTTCCAGGCCATACTCTCTTTGCTGCCCAGAGGAGAAGGATAAAATGTCAGCAGAAAGAATGTGCATTAAGCAAGGCCACAGTGTGGCAAGTAGCAGGGAAATAAGCTGAGAAGGCACTCCTTCCATCCCTAGGGGAATGGCTAGGAATTTTCAAGTGACACAGATCTAACCAAGGAGAAACAGTGGAAGCTTGCCAGGGACAAGAAAGCCTTTCCTTTTTCATGAAAATGACCAAACATCTGGCTCTGCCCTTGAGGGTGTATCCTGCACGTGGAGCAGCAGCAGACACCATGCAAAGGTGATAGAAAGGCCAGGAGATCACAGAGCCTTCCCCCGACATTGAGCTACTGTGTCAACACCAACAGCTGTTGACCTCCAACGTGCTTGCCACAAGAGAAAAACACACTTACTAGTTTAAGCCACTGTGTTCTGGGTATTTTATCACTTACAGTCTAATTTGTTCCTAAGTGATACAGGCTTTCTGCCTAGATGCACCACACAGCCACTGCACCTCAGGGAAATGGGAGGAATGATGTGCGTTGTAACAACACCAACACATTTCAGTTGCTTCACATCATAGGCTTAGCTTCCTGTTCAAACTGTCACCCATGGCTTTCCTGGCCAGTGGGAAGAAGTCCTTCTGAAGTTCTGCCCTCCCCTAGGCCAGTGGAGAGCTCTACATTCAGCTGGCAGATGGGAAAGATGCCTTAGTTATCTTGATGCAGAGCAAATTACTTCCAAAACTTATGGCTTAAAATAACAAATATCTGTGATCTTACAGGTTCTGTCAGTTAGAAATCCATGCACAGCTTAATTGAGTGCCTCTGCCTCATGGATTCACATAAGGCTATAGTCAAGTTCTCAACAGGGGCTTTGGTCTCATCCGAAGGTTCAACTGGAGGCAATTCTGCTTCTAGGCTCATCCACATGTTGGTAGAATTCAGATTCTCATGTGCTCTTGGACTTAGAGCCTTTTCTCCTAGCAAAGACCTTGAGTTCTTCCTCAGATCCTTGCCATGAGAACCTCTGCATAATTCACAGTGCACAGTATGGCAACTGGCTTCATTAAAGTAAGCAAGAGAGGAAGAATGTGCTGAGAGAATGAGAGAGCAAGACAGAAGTCACAGGCTTTGTAGGACCTACCCCATTACTTCTACAGTGTTCTATGCATTAGAAATGAGTCATTAGTCCAGTCCACACCCATGAAAAGGGGATTATACCAGGGTGTGAATGCCAGGAGGTGGGTATTGTGGGAGCATATCAGAAGTTGCCTCTCACAGGAAAAGAACAAGTATAAAAGCATGCTTATGTCTTCTTCACCTGTCCTACTGTGACACACAACGCTTTTGCCTACTTCTCTTGTCAAGTGACCACACCTGAGCACAGGAAAGCTGGGAAGGCAGTCTAGCAGTGGAAAAAGTGTTTGGAGAATAACTAGCCAGTCTGCCTCACTAGGTGGAAGGCCCCTTGCTCCTGTTCTCATATGTGCCCCCAACCTAGGAGAAATTCTGTCTTGTTTTCTAGGATATATTTTCCCCTTCATATTTCTGGCTAAGATACTCTGTACTCCAAATTCTCATTCTTTCACTCAAACTTAGAGCTTGGGGTTTTGGAAAGAAAAGTCAGAAAATCTTGCAGGTGATGAGATTTCTGCTTCCACCAACTCATGATCCTCCCCTGAGACAATGAGCACAGCCTTACTGATCACCTGCTTGAACTAAAGGATGGTCAGGGAAAGGGAGATGACCTGGACAAAAACAGAGGAGTGAATATCTTGTGGGGAACACAGCTTAAATCTTGATTCCCTCCTCCAAGACTCTGAGGATGTTGAGCAAGTTGTGCCTTGTGACTTATAGGTGAGAGACAGATCTTGGCACAGCATACCTTTATCAAGGGTCAACTGTAAGTGAGATTCATGTGCTCTTACGGAAACAGAGGCTCTCAGCAGAGTCCAGCACCTGGGTAGGGCTGCACCACTCAGAGGTAAGAATAGGGTCCAGGGCTGATATTCCCTGAGAAAGTAATTTTGATCTGTTCCAACCAACACTCCCTGAGACATCTACTCCATGCCAAAAAATTGTATCTAATGTATGTGGCCTGACTGAAAACACCTCAGTGGGGCATCCTAGAAATGTCTGACATTCGTGCCATGTGGTGGATTGTATTTCCTCACAGAGTCTTCCAGTTCCACACATTCTTCCAAAACTTACCACTCCCCACAAGAGGTGGAATCTCCTGCTCTTGAAATTCTTGAGATCTGGTGACTATCAGAATTCTGCAGAAGTGACACCATATGACTTCCAAGGCCAGTACATACAAGGCAAGATAGCCTCTTCTTGGTCTCTCTTTCTCTTGGGACAACTCTCCCCTGTAATCCAGCTGCTATATTGTGAGGAAGCCCAGGTGCTCTGGTTCATAGCCCAGCCAAGGTCATGGCCCACAGTCAGCATCAACCATCAGACAGATCCCAGCCCTCAAACCCTCCCAACTGGTGTCCAGGCACAGAGAGGAGCTATCTCATCTATCTCTGCCCAAATTTCATATTTATGAGCAAAATAATTGTCATTGTTATGAGCACCAATAACTGGGTGCCTTGTTACACACCATTAGATAACTGAGATAATGTGCTCCCTGCCATATTGGACAAGATGAACAACTAGTGAAATGTACCATGAGATCTGAGTGAAGCCACCTGTGTGTGGAACTGGTGACAGTAAACCAGTTAACCAAACAAAACAGATTCAGTTTAGAGTCATTTCTCCTTGGCCTTGTGTTCCATCTGTGATTCTCTGGTGGGCTGTGCTTGGATCATGATGATGAAACCGCATGTCCATGATTTAGAATGGAAGGGTAAAAAGTGTTTCCAAGAGGGATCATGAGAAGATGCTACAGAACCCCCACCTTTGCTGTGTTTAGTTTTGGCCCGTGGGCTCCCAGTGTAATATGATGCCTCTTTTCTCTGAAGGGAAGGGTTTTGTATCCAGCTCTACCACAGTTACACTAGGGCATTACAAAGACAATGAAATCAAGTGAAACATAAGTTTGTGGGGGCTCTGGAAACAGATCCTGCCACCACCTCTCCCACTCACAGGAGATTGCCATGAGCAGATCGGCTAGGACCCACTTCCTTCTGTCCCAAGCCACACTCAGAGAACCCTACGGACTCTTCCTTCAACACATAAGACCCCAAACCTGTGCCAGCCTGCACCTTCTGCTTCCCCTGATCTCCATCCTCTGGGCAGCTGCAAAAATGTTTGTCAGGCTCTGACACCCCTACTCTGCCGGATGGACCCAGCTGTGTTGGGATTGAAGACTTTACAAACTTGGAGCCCTGTAAGAAAAAGAGAAATTTTGTTAGCTCAAATTTAGGTATAAAAGTGAATATTTATTTGGAATAAGAAAAAAATTGCAACCAATTACAATACTTGAAAATCTCATAAACACCACGAGCATCACAAAAGCCAGAAACATAGTATCATCAATCATCAATAATTACCTGCCTGTCATACTATTCTCTCGAAATTTCTTGTCTGTATGCTTTTTGATGGTCTCTTCATACAATTACATAACACTCTTTTCTATAAAGAAAATGGTTAATTCAATCTCCTCCAACCTGAGTGACTGATTTTTTTTTTAACAGTTGAAAGTTTAGAAAAGTTTACTTTAACTTGGCAACTCATCACTGGTAATGATGAGATAAATTTTGGGATTGTTTTCAAATTCAGGAAAATATCACATTTCTTTCATACAATAGCTTTAAGATATCAGTGTGTTTTACATTTTCATGGGTAGTGAACACACTTAAATATTTTGAATTGATATTCTGAACTCATTTCACCTTTTGAGAGGTACAAGATTTTTAGGTGGCAAAAATGACAAATTTCTCATAAGGTTTTTTTCTCACTAAAATGGATTCATGCTCATTAGAGTCTCTGAATCCTGAATCAAATTAGCTTCATGTAAATTTGTCTCTGTGTATCCCTGGCCAGGACTCAGGGTTGTGGGGAGTTCGGGTAGCAATAGGTGCCACCCACTCCTAAGTGCTTGGGAAATGTGAGATTTATTATTATTATTATTATTTGTTGCTGCTGTTGTTAATTCTGACAAATTTCTCATGAGTCCATAAAGGGTATAATGGTGAAGGTGTGTGTTCGAATCACCAGTATACTTCCCCTGCAAAACACACACCTTGGAAACCTTAGCTAACTCTTTATAAGCAAGAAATTTGCCTCCACTAGCGGTGGCAAGACGGCATTCTCCTTTAAAAACTGGGAGACAGCCCGATCAGCACAGCCAAGCACACCTACAAGAGTGAGGTAGTGCAATGGGACAAGAGTGAGTGAGGACATGGGGAAACTGGAACATCCTCATATTGCTGGTGGGAGTGTTAGAAAGGCACAGTCACTTGGACAATGGCTTGTCTTGTCTTAAAAAATCAGCCATATGCTACCAGGTGACCCTGGGTATTTTCTCAAGGGAAATGAAAACTTTTGTTCACCCAGATCTGTGCATGGATGTTTATGGCAACTCTAGTCATAATTACCCAAAACTGGAAAACCCCCAAATGCCCCTTAATTGTTGAATGACTAAACAAATAGTGGTACATTTGTGTCATGAACTACCACCCAGCAATATCAAGTTAACTTAACACATTCAGGAGCCTGGGTAGGTCTCAAGGGGTCACATCAAGTGAAGGATGCCAGTTTCAAGGCTCCACATCGTTGGGCTCCATTTTGATGCCATGGGACTGCAGAACAGGTCATTGGTCCAAAGGTTTGGGTGAGGGAGGGTCTGGCTACACAAGGTAGCTCAAGGGAGTTTTAGGGGTGATGAAATGTTCTGAGGCTTGATTGTGGTGGTGGTCACACAAATCTCTATGTCTGCTAAAATTCGTAGAACTGTACGCACACACAAATGCACATATAATGCATCAGTGTTAATGGGTGACAATTCCAACAGAAAAGCCAGGGGACCTCCCTACTGAGTTCAGTCACCCCAGACCTTATCCACGTAGCTAACAGGAGAGCAGAGTCCATGGTCAGAGCAGCATTTAGGCTTCTCAACAGAACTCATTTTAGAAATGTCCAGTGATAGAGATGTGAATGGACTGGAGTGGAGAGAGCTACAGGGCAAACTTATCCCAAGGCGGGATTGATAACCCAGGGACAAGAGGAAGGAGTCAGCTCAGTTGCACCTCACAGGCACGGGAGGAAAAAAGGAGACAGACCCAACAGAGAGGCCCAAACATGGCTCCAGGGGCTGCCTGCCATGGATGGGGTGGGACAAGGCAGAGGGTGGCAAACCCTGAGCAGGTCCCCATGTGGTGGGATGTCAGGCCTAGGTGGGCAGTGCCAGGGAGTCAATCCAGAGAGCAAGGAAGGGGCTGAAGGCTGAGTCATCCTAAACATCATCAAAGTGCTGCTCATCTGATAGAAGGGAGGAGACTCCTATGTCACCAGGATGCCCTGTTTGCTCTCTGGCCCTCTGTTCCTGGCTGCCTCCCTAACCAGCTGCCTCTGTCCACATTTTGCAGGAGGAGACTCAAGCTCAAAGACAGATCACTGGAAACTAGAAACGCCAGGCCCCCACCTGAGTGCAGTGCTGACTGGAGACATAAATAATTTGAAGAGAGATTTTATCCACCCAAGCAGGAGCTTGTTTGACAATAATCCACTACAAGTAGGGTGCAGGGTAGGGGAACACCAAGCTCTAGCCCTGAGAATTGATTAAGGCAATGGGAGCAGCTCGTTTCATGGCATCTACCCTGTGGTATGTGGCGTGGCTAATTTTAGAATGCAGGTTGTCATGGCAACAGGATGTGTTTTTTGTTAAATATAGCAGCTGTTTCAGTTTTACTGCCCTACGGACAAGAGTGTGATTTTGCTTGGAGAGCATTTCGGATATTATGTGTAAGTGAGGAATAAAAAAAGTCAGCGTTACGCAGGAGACCTGAGGAAGTATGCCTGATAAACAGTGTTTTCAAAGCATCAAAGCAGAGGCCATGCAGTTCCAGGCTGGAGGCCCTTCCCATGCATGTGCTGGCATACCAGGGTCTCTGAAATAAGGTCACACTGCAGAAAATTCCACTCAGGTTGGAGCCCAGGAGCCCAGGCTTTGGGGCCAAGGACAGGATTTACTGTCCAGATCTTCTGTGCTTGGGCACATTGAGATTTGTGGGTCCTGGTATCTCCATCTGCAGGGTAGAAATGACACTAGCTCCCACATCCAGGTTCTCCAGAAGATCCTCTGCCCAGTGGCTCTTGCTGGTGAGCCCATGCATCCATCCATTCACCAATCTATCTGCTTACTTACCATTTATGTATTCAGCCATTTGTTCATATTAGGGGAGACCAAAAAACAAACAAACAAAAAAACAAACTGGAGTTATCTTTTGCAGAGTAAGTCCCCAATAGTACAGACTTGCCCCACTAGGTGTTTTCTAAGAACCCATTGGCATCAGTGTACCAGCTAGGGTTGTGAAAGGCTACATTTGGCTTCAGTGAATTTTGGGGGAGAGGGAGATTGTTTCAACGCGTTTGCCCACATCATGATGAGTGATTTACAAGTGCACCTGTCCATACTATGCTGAGTGTTCTGCAGTATTTTATCAAATCAGCATGACCCCGTGCCCCACCCTTCCTATTCACTGGATCTCACCCCAAGTTACTTCTTTTGTTTCCCCGGATGAATAAAGTCCTCAAAGGGAAACATTTTGCCAGTGTGGAAGAGATGAAACAAAAAATGGCAGAAGCACTAAAGGGCATCAAAATTGATGAGTTCAAAAACTTTTGAGCAGTGAAAAATGCATCTCAATATGTGTATTGCATCAAATGGAGAGAACTTTGAAGGTGACTGAAGTTTAAACATGTAAGAATAAATACGCAATTTTTTAATAGATTCTGAGTTTTCCGGTTCCCCTTTAAACATCCCCATGCATCTATCTACCCACCCACCCACCATCCATCTTCTCATCCATTCATTCATCCATATATCTACCCACCCATTCATTTATCTATTCTTCCATCCATCCATCCACTCACTTATCCACTCATTCACTCATCCATCCATTGATTATTCATTCTTTACTACTGGGCTAAATTCAGAAGAAATAGAGTTGAATAAGATGTGATTCTTGATCACCAGAAGCTCACATTCTAGAAGAGAGACAGGCATGCCACTGAGAAATTCCTATGCAGTGCAATTGCCTCAGTGTAGAATTGTATAGGCTAGGGAAAATTCCTTATGTCTGGAGAATATGAGCCTTATTCAAGTGAGGTTGCTGCCCCCCAGGAACTCAGACCTAGGTGGAGACCTAAGAGATGTCATAAAGCATGAGAAGACAAGCTAGCAAGCAACTTTCCTAGGAAAGGTCAAAGGGAGGCACAGAACAGGTGCTGTAGGATTTTATAATAGGAAATACTTGCTTCTAGTCATAGGATCCCACTATGGCCTCCCCACAGGAAGTTTGTGCCTCAAGCTAGCCTGGATTGACCATTTAAGAAAGTCTCTTCTTGTGCCATGTCTATGGTAAAATGGCTCAGACAGCAATATTTGGATTTGAAATTCTAGCTTTGGGCTATTAATTTCTCCGAATGTATTTTTTCTCATCTATAAAATAAAGATAATTATACTTAAAGAATGTTGTCGGGATCATATAAAACAATGTGTGTCATGTTCCTGGTCCATTGCTTTGTGTCTTCATTAGTTGATTTATTCAACATGTACTGTTGAACGCTGACAAGGGCTGAACATGCATTAGTGGAGAATGATAGCAGGTGCTCAGTTAAGGTGTAACTACCTAGTGGCATGAGAGCTGAAATGGGATGGAGGTGGGCAGTAATGTACAATGCCGAGGGGATGCCTCCTTGGGCAGAGTTGTTGGGAAAGATCTGCCTGGAAGCAGCATGGCCAGAGGCTGGGAAGAGCTAGGTGGGGGGGGGGTGTCTCAGCCTGGGGAGGAGCCCTGGCTCCCAGCAGAAGAATGGCACGTGGATGGCCCCACAAATTCTGACTCTCTGTCCACCCCCTCTCCTACTTGGCCTGGAATAAGCAGCTGCAATCAACCATGGGTCCCTGGAGATGTCTTAGAAGGGAAAAAGTAATAATGCACATTTTATCGAGTGGAGGATGAGGTCACCGGCGATTGATGCCTTGGCTGCTCCCAACACAGACACGTCGGGCTCTGCTAGTTGATGCCAGGGCCACGAGGGGGCAGGGGACGGCTCCCTTGGGCCCCGCCCACAGAGCTCTGTGAGGACCCTTACAGGGAGCAATGACATTGTATCTGGAGCGGGACCATTAGGTCCCCACAATGCAGCCCAGATTGATGTTGCATGGAACGCCAGGGAAGGTGTGGCTGCCGTCCCCTCCCAGCCAGGCACTGAAAGCACAAACAATGCGTGGAAGGCCTGAGGGTTTGACTTGATATGTGCTCTGACATTCAGGGAACCTTTAGGCCACATTTTAATGTTTCCTCAAGGTTGTACTTTCAGATGAAGGCGACTGTACCTTCTCCCTGGGCCAACCCCAAGCTTTCAGGACTGGATCTATGTCCATCTTGTGCCCCAGGCTGTGGCAGATGCTGAGAGGGTGGGAAGCCAGCAGCCCAACAGATGGCAAAGACCCTGCTCGAAGTTGGTTCCAGAGCTGAGGGACGCTTCTGGGAAATGCTGGAATTCTCATCCTTGCTCACAGCTGCTTCCTGATGATCACTGAAGAGATTTTCATTCTTATTGCTGTTGGCTTTGCAGTTATGATGGAGAACAACAACAGAGAAACATGTCTATGTGCCTTCTTGGAAAAGAAGATTGTCTGCTCATCCTCTGCAGTCCCTGCCCAGAAGCTGACAACCCCAGCCCCAGGTCACACCCACAGTTCTGAGCATCTGCTGGCAAAGCTGCTCCCCGGGAGTCCCCAGGAGCCGTATGGCCTCTGTGGGCTTGTTATTCTGAAGAGCTTCATCTCAGACTTGCTGGGATTAAACACACTGCAAGGTGGGGACCCCTCCAGCCAAGCAGGAAATTGAGGAGATACTGCCATGGCCCCCAATCCCAGCCTCCAAGGCCACAGGACTGAGGTGTGAGAAGTCGGAGGGTTGTCCTGGAGGCTAGGCTAGGTGACTAGACCAGGAGGAAGGGGTCTGCAGGCAGGGAAGGGCCCATCATGGGAACACATACTGTGTCTGCTCCTAGTTTCCCAGCGTGGTAGCTGAACATTATGCCAGATTAAAGTTTTGACCCCCTGAGGGGTGGTTTTGTGCATCCACAGCATTGCAGGGGTCTGAAAGCAAGTGTGTCCATCCCCAGACTGGGTAAATGGCTGTAGTCTCATAGGCTGTGAAGAAGTCAGCCCTAGGATTCTGCCAGTGGGGCCCTATCAACTCTAAGGACAGCCAGCCGACCCCCCAGGACAGCATCTGTGGGTGACTCTGTGCTTGGACCATTCTCAAATCCTCATTCTCACAATTGAAGTGGCATTATAAACAACAGTGAATGGAGAACCAGGGCTCAACTGTGTTCCAGATGAGTTACCAGACCTCACAGGGACAATTGGGGTCAGGCAGGACCTGGTTAGTCCCACATCAGGACAATTCTAGGGACATTCATTCAGAACAGAATTTAGAAGTCACCAGCCCTGCAAGGAAACCCAGTCTGCCAGTTGCCTCAATCACAGCACACAGAATTGAGCCATGGCCCAAGGAAATCAAGCCACAGCCCACAGAATTGAGCTGTGGCCCGTCTTCTAGTTATTATTAATTTGCATTCTGTTTCTTTGCATTCAGTTGATTTTTGTTTTTCATTGTGCATTCATATAGCCTAGGTTATGGTGGAATCATGGAATTTTATTAACTTTTTTGAAATTTCCCTTCTTTATGGGCAAAGTTAAAGTCCTGATTAACTGAGACAGAGAAACTAAGATGTAAGACAAACATAAACTAAAATGAATAATGGCATCACTTCTTGATGTCAACAGACTAAGTTTGGTCAGCCAGGATTAAGGTTCTGAGTAGGTGGAGCATGGAGGCAGATGAGAATTGTGTGGTCTCTGCTTCTGACCTCCAACCTCTGCTTCCCTGTAGCCTGTCCAAGTGCCCTGAGCTCACTAGCCAGTGGCTGAGGGTGGGCAGTGGAAGAGTCAAGGGGCTGAGACAAGAGATAAGAAAATGTAATGTCGGCTATGCTTTCCATTAGATCCCCTGCCCTAGAACAGTCTGGTGCCTAATAGGTGCTCAATACACATTGTGAATGAATGAAAATTCCATCAGTGAGTCATTGTTTTTTAGGCAGGTGACTGGTTAGTGTGTGTGGTTCTGCACACACACCTCCTCATGTGAAGTGAACAAGGAGCAAGGCCCTCTCTATAAGGTGTAGACCAACCATGGCCAAGAGAGGGAATTAAGAATAGTCCTTTTGATTTGTCTGAGTCTGTGGGGACAGTGAATACCTTGGATTGTATACAAAGTCATGAGTGTAGCAAACACATATGAATATCTGTGTCATTCCACAGCAAATGATAGCCTCTGGAGGTTTCTGGTCCATATGTGAAGATGATATGATAAGGTTTTGTTGAAGGGTGGTTAGGACCCAAAGTGGAGCCCAAGGTGGCTTTGGGGTTCATGGTCTTTGAGGAAACAGACTTAGGCACTAAGCTCAGTGAGACACACAGGCACCCTGGAGACAAACTGCGAAGGGCTTATGTCAAGATTTTCTCACTTCTATCCCAGTAACTGAGTAGTCTTTAACTACTGTAAATCTCAGTTCTCTCATATATAAAATGTAGGGGACAGTTAAATGGGAAACCCAGCTTCCTTTATTACTTTCTCCTGGGATCCATGCTGAAGTTGCAGCACCCAGACTCAGACCCTCCTTCTCTTCCTTTAGAAACTGCAGCATAGACCTGAGGGTGAAGGTCAACACACTCCCCCAACCTGGGGAGATGTGAGTATCTTAGGCTTAGCTCAACTTCTGTCTTGGCTCTCATCTCTTCTCAGGAGGGGTGGGAGTTTCTTTCTCACCTTGAGGATCTGGGTGCTCAAGGATCCCAACTCACTGCATACTCTGAGCAATTGGCTCACAGAATTTGGAATGGGAGAGCTACCCCAGGCCAGGTGTTGTCAGGGGTGCAGAAATGCTCAAGACAGCATCTCTGCCCTCAAGAAGCTTACAGAGAGATTGAGAACACAAGACAACAGTACTTCTCCATCACTATGCAGAGTACTTCTCAGACGTGGCCCATAAACCTTCCACTAGAAGCAATCCCACAGCTCCCAGGGATTTAAATAAGGTGGAAATGGTCCCAACAGAGGGCGGGGATGGCTGTACTCAGTTTATTAGGTTAGCAACAAGATGCACTGGAATATTGAAGCCTTCGCTTAATCCCACCCTGCCTCATTTGGAGGCTGGGAGCAAGACTTTGGCCACAGCTCCAGATAGGATGATATCCCAAGAAGCAGAAAGTAGTTCTCTGCCTAGAAGACCTATAAAACAGACAAACAGAACAAAACAAAAAAAGAATCTTTTTATTGTGAAAAATTTCAAGCATAGAGAAAAGTTAAGATGATTGTATTATAATACCATCCCAGTCACTGAGTATCAACAGGGCTCATTCATGGCCAATGTTCCTTTCTCTGTACTCATCCATGTCCCCATCTGCTTTCTGCATCTACCATTTCCACACTTACAGAAGTCAACACTCATTCCTTACTGGTGTTTACATTTTCCTTATTGCCTCTCATTTTCACAGGACCTTTTTAAGAAAATCAGTATGCAGTTAAGGGTCACGCAACATATTTGGTTGGTGTATGTGTTTCACCCTATATGTCTCTTTTCATATCTTTTAAAAAATTGTCTTTTAAGCATTTGTGTTTATTATTTGTTTGTTTTGGTGGTGGTGGTTATTAAAGAAAAGGGGTGGATTTTTGCATTTTTTTTTTTTTTTTTTTTAGAGACGAGGTTTTACTATGTTGCCCAGGCTGGTCTCAAACTCCTGGGATCAAGCAATCTTCTCACCTCTGCCTCCCAAAGTGCTGGGATTACATGTGTAAACCACTATGCCCACAAGATTACATGTTTTTTAAATTCCTAGGATGGCATTCAGCTTTTTCCTCTGTCCCCTGTAATTCCTAAAAGCAGGTGCTTGGGTCCACAGCCTACCTCAGGTGTTTTGGGGAGACTGATTCTTAAGCAACACTGCAGGCTTCCATCTAAAGGTGCACAGTGTCTGATTCTCTGTGATGTGAGCAGTCATTGATGATCAATCGTCTTGACCCATTACTTCCTTGGGGGGCTATAAAACAACTATATTCTTATTCTATGGTTGCTTCTCTGTTTGTCACCTGGAACACTTCCACAGAGACAAATTTCCCCTTCATACCAACTTGGTTGCCCTGAGGGACAGTTTGCATTTAAAAGTCAAGGTAAAAATTTCATTTTAATCTTTTATTTATAAGTTTTCAGAAGTACAAGGTGGTTCTCCAGCAGTAGCTGAAATTGACCAATTAGTTATCTTTTTTGTGTTCTTATGAATTCATGGATTTAGATATATTGAAAGTGTTACAATCCATTGTAGCCGTTATCCTTATTAATACTTACATTGTATCTGATGCTTATGAAAAGTCAGAAGATCCTGGGGCTCTCTGATTAATCCCCACCCCCACCTCCCACTCAGCACACCCACATCCCCTCAGCCAGAATTGAATTGGATTGCTTATTCATCAGCCAGGGGAGCAAAGAGCAGAGCCCATTAGGCTTGAAGCCTGGGGTCTGGCAGATCAGTGCCTGTGTGTGTGTGTGTGTGTGTGTGTGTGTGTGTGTGTGTGTGTAAAACACACCACATGGAGGATGGAGCACACCTGAGCAGAAGGGCTAGGTCATCCCCATCAGGGTGCGCTTGGCGAACTCGTGAGGTGAGGGCAGATCAAGTGTGTTGCTATGTGGTAAGGCCTGGGAAAGTACGGGTGCAGAGTAAGACTGCATAACTATTCCATATTGCTGTTACTACTGTAAATGTCAAAGGTATGGCCATGGGTAAGTAGGGCTCTGAATGTGTTGACCGTGACAAGCCCTCAGACAGGAAAATGACACCATGCACACCAACGGTTTTCAGTGCAAGGTGAAAGTGGAACCAGGCAGGTGTCAGCTTGGACAACCCAGCACCAATCCTGTACCACCACCAACTCCCTGGCCACGAGAACTTGACAGGCCATGGGGGCACTCAGAGTCCTGGAGTCATCCTTTTCCCTTTCAGCCGCAGTTGCAGGAAGGGCACAGTGCAGGGAGCAGGGAAGGAGCTGCTGATCTGTGACTGTGACTTCAGGGCAGGACTGGTCCCAGCTTCCGGATGGCTGCACTCACAGCTGTTTCTACGGGCTTCACTGGTGGGCAAAGATGCCTGAGTCTTCTCAGAAAGTCTTTTGGATGTGCCTTGTGACAGTGACACTGAAATCTCTGAATGTTCTTGTCCTGTGACAAGTCCTATGACATCATCCTGACTCCCTTTGGGCCACCCTCCTCTGCTACGAGTCCTGGGTCCAGAATCTCAGTTAAGCCTGTGCCTACTGTCTCTAAATGCAGGCCAGTTTGCAGACATTTTTGTATAGAGATAGTTACAGATATTGGTATACAGATAAACATGTCTACATTTTATTTATATTGTATATGATAGCACTTCCCAGAAAAATCATGATTATATCCTCCAAGTCTGTTCCGTGCATGCATATATATTTAGCTTGCACACACATGCATATATATATATAACACAGATTTGTATATATCTATACTCATGTGTAAATTATATGTTTGTATATGCGCTTATGTTCATATTTGTTTATATACATAGATGTGCTACAGTTATATAAAATTATATATAGTTATGGGCACAGTAATGAACAAATATGTCTGTAGACCAAATCCCTTATGAATATGAAATTTAACACAGAGCAAGAATGAATATATCAAAACAGTGGGCAAATGATCAATAAAAGGTGAGCAAGCGGAAATCCACAGGGCTTTGGGTGGGCTCTGTCCAGTCATCCTGCCCTGTTTCCTGCTATTTCTGGGGTCACATGCCACTCTGGGGCCTCTTTCCACCTGAGTTCATCAGAGTCACACTGAGTAGAATTTCTGGGCCTCCAGGTAGGGGGAAGGCACCATTTCCAAGGTCCGATACCAGAATTGGATGTGCCATTCTTATTTTCCATTAGTTCCTTCAGTGTGAATCTGAGGAAGGCTCACTACACTCCCTTGAAGGAACTTCTACCCAGAAGACTTTCACAATAATTTTTACACCTTCCTCTCAACCTCCTTTTGGGTTTGGGGAACATTTATTCTTCCCCCAGAGACACGTTTCCCTTTCCCCTCAACTCTATTTCTTGAAAGTTGTTTGTGAAATTTTCAGATATATAGAAGCAGAGATTCTAGGTAAGATGAATTGAAATGTATGTCCATGTGAAGATTTGCACATGAATGTTCATCACAATGTTATTGATACTAGCCCAGAGCTAGAAACAACACAGATGCCCATCAACTGGTGAATGGTTAGATGAATGTGGTATATCCAATCAATGGGAGATTATTCAGCCATTAGAAAAAACCCTGCTGGTTCAAAAGACCTTGTGGATAAACCACAGAAATAGTATGCAAAGAGAAAGAACTCAAATCCAATAGACCATATATGGTATGATTCCATTTATGGGAAAAGTCCAGAAAAGGCAAGTTTTTTGACAGAAAGTAGATTGGAGACTGCCTTGGGCAGGACTTGGGAATGTAGACAGGGGTATTAGTCATAAATGGGAAGAGGGAGATTATGGGTGGCATGTTCCCAAATTGATTTATGGTGACAGCCACACCTCTCAGTAAAGTGACCAATAGTTATTGAGTTATATAACTTGAAAAGGGTAACTTTCATGATAGATAAGATATACCTTAATAAAGCTGTTACCTAAGAGAAAATCAGTAAGAATCGTAAAAAATAAAAAGAGCAAATCCCCCATATACCTATCTCCAGGTTCCACATGATCACGCACAGCGACTATTCCAAACCTCATTTTTCTCTTGTTTTTTTCACACTAGGTCTTGGTGGCCGGGTAAGCCCAGTACTGAAACCATCAACAGCCATGAAAGCTAAGTCTCACTTTCATGGTGGACAGAGAGGGCTTCATCATCAAACTCCTCCGGGACGAGGGAGAGAGATCTGCCCTTCATTCTTCTGTTTAGTGGGTTTAACGCTGCTTCCCTGGAGGATCTGTTCTGTCTGCTCTGGGGCAGGCAGACACATGGAAATACATCTACTGCTCCCTGGAAGTGGATGACTTGTGGCCATAGTGAGCAATAGCACAGAGTACAGACAGGTGTGCTTGAACTAAAGATGGTAGGGAGGCAGGATGGCCACCAGGCAGAGGGTGGAACGTGGTAAGCAGCAGGCCTTAGGGGAGCAGAGTAACCCTCAGCAAGGCCACCAGGTAAGGGGCTCTTCTTCCAGGTACATGTCGAAGAAGAGTAAAAGCTGAGCCCAGAATGAGGGTTTCGGTATAGAAAGCCACCCTCTCCAGGGCCCTGAGGCAGTCCCGTGGATGGCAGGACTGGGCTCAGGGACCTGCCACCTGATGTTCACCAGCCTCAGCACAAAGTAAGGAGGTAGCCATAAGAACCCCCTCCATGTCCCCACATCAGCACCCTAAAGAACTTAATTCTGTTCATGGTGCTCACTGCACTGAGATAAGCCACTGCCCCACAGCTCCCTGCTCCCTTACAACATCTAAAGATGGTGGACATCTGTCAAGGTCACCATTAATTAGAGTACCTGGGACTGCCCTGGTTTTAAAACAGAATCTCCCTCAACCTAGGAGCACTCTTCAGTCCCACCAACTTGGACGGTTGGTCACCCCATCATTAATGGCCTAGGAGTGAATCTTCCTGGCTCTTGATGTCAGAATCCAGGGTTGACAGCACATGGTCACCCTAAGGTGCCCACCATCCTTAGGGCCATGCCAAAGTGGAGGACACAGTTGTCAAGGTGGTCTCCCTGGAAGGATTTTGTGGTGCCCACAGCAACTCTTTGGGGGAGACATTTATGTTTGTGCATGACTCAACTGAGATCCAATATGACTTTAATATGTGCCAGGAAAGAAACACGACCCAGGTTTAACAAGAAAAGCCAGTGCTCAGTTCTCTGGACGGGTGAGCTGAGAAAAGCATGGCAGGGAGAGGTGGCAGGTTCTTCGTGGGCTCACAAAGACACAGGGTTCATCTGGGTGAAATGCAGTAAGAAGTACAGCATGAGGCACCCTCAGGCCCAGTCCAGGCTCTGTTCAACTCTGTGTGTGTAGATCTTCAATTGAACCTTGGCACTTAGTCCATGGGCAGATGACTAAGCCTGTATGTGCCTAGGTTTTTCCATCTAAAAAATTGGTGACACTGAGATCCTATAAAAGTGGAGGAGTTGAGATTAAAACCCAGGTAGTATGGGGTGCACTTGTGTGTGTGATTTTTTTTAGTAATTTTACTGAGAGTTGCAACTATCACCATAAATCTTCATTTCCAAGGACACACTTCCCTCACGTGTCAGGCAGGTGGTTGTTGCAGCAACACATGAAGGAAGTGGGTCCTTGGGAAGTGGGTCCTTGCTGTGATGGCTCCATGGATTTCAACTCCTTTGAGAAGCAGTAGTATTTGAATGGCTGTTGCTATTAAGGTGGCCGCCTGACCAGCCCTCATGCTCTGAAGGAAGCCCACAGGTTCTCTTTTCTTCTCTGAGTGTCAGGGCATGGATCTTAAATGTAGTTTAAGCTGCCAATGATCAAATTCCTTCCCCAGCATCCACCCCCTCCCTGCCCAATCTCTCAGTTAGAGAACCTGACCGCAGATCTTCCAGAAAAGCTCCCTAAATATGCCTTGTGCATCCCCACCCAGCCATAATAATAACAGTGCTACTGTTTTCTGGAGCACTGCTGTGTGTCTTGCAACAGATCATTTCTTGGGGTTCTTTCTCTATGACAACCACAGCCACTTGCAGAGTCAGTAGAGACTCTGGAAACTTCTTGGGAGGGACTCTGAGCCAGAGTTTGTTTACCAGCCAAATTCAACTTGCTCTCCTCCTTTGAAATATCTAAATAGACACATCAGAAGTGCACTTCCCACCTAGGTTGCCATTAGTCGGGCATTGTCTCTCTCTCTGCTGCGTGGTAACCTCCCCCTGTGCAGAGACTGTTTTGTTTATTGATGTAGCGCAAGCAAGCATCTAGGCCAGTGCCTGATTCATAGTGTAGACACCCAAGTGTGGGTATCAAATGAGTAGATACACACGACGCAGTTTTTTTCACTGCAGAAAGCACATTCAGAGCCAGGAAGGTGCTATGGATGGTGTGATCCACTGACAGTCACTTCTTCAAATATTTTATGCTGAACATTTTCTAATATACAGAAAAAGTGAAAGTGTTTTATAATGACCATTCATAGCCCCACTCCCAGGACTCTTCATGTTTCCTACATTTGCTTAATCGCCTATCACTCCTTCCATCTTTTTCGCTATCCGTTCTTCAGTACATCTTTTATTTTATGCAATCAAAATAAGTAACAGGCACCAATGCCTTTCTCCCCTCATATTTTTGCACAATTGCCATTAACTAGAGCTCAACAACTGGTTATGGGATTTGCTGCAAGTTCTACACTCAATGAAATGAATACATTCCCTTTTGTTATCAGCCCAACTAGAGGTTTGTCAATTTTGTTGATCTTTTCAAAGAACCAACTTTTAGCTTTGTTCTTTGAAAAGATCCACAAAATTGACACACCTCTATTGTTTTGCTGTTTCCTATTGTACTTTATTATCTTCCTGCTGCTAAGTTCTGTTTTGAGTTTGCATTTCTTTTTACAGTTCCTTAAGGTATACACTAGATTACTGGTTTGAGAACTTTCTTCGTTTTTAACAGGGATGTGTACAACTATGAATTTTTCTCTGAGTACTGCCTTTGCTGCTTCCCACAAGTGTGTCCTTCAATGAATTTCATATAAATGCATATACTCATGTAACCCAAATCCCAGTAAAGATACAAAATGTACCCATCAACCTAGAACATTATCTCAGGCCCCTTCCTGGTCAAATCATACCTGCAAATACTCTTCTGATATTTTTCATTATATATTAGCTGTGCCTATTCTAGGGTTTCACATAAATAAGAGTATACAGTATATACTCTTCCTTAACTCAGCATATTATTTGTGAAATTCAGTCATTTTTTTTGGCATATGTAATTAATTTGTTCCTTTTTGTTGCCAAGTAGTATCCTATTGTATGGGTCTAGCATAGAATATTTATCTATCCTCTGTCTGTTGATGGATACCTAGACTGTGTCCAGTATTTAGCATTTACGAATATAGCTTCTAGAATATTCTTATCCAGGTCTTTTGGTGGAAATCCCAAGTTATAAGGTAGGTGACTGTTTACTTTTATAAGATCATCATTTTTTATAATAGGTGCTATCTTGATGATCACTTCTAAAACTATTGGTTGGAAATAATTTCGTCTCTTTATTTTTTAGCTTCCTTAACCCTTAACTCCTGAGGTTTCAGATGGAATAGTTGGAAAATTGTCATAACATCCATTTGTTCTACAAATATTGATAAGCATTTCCCACTGGCAGGCCCCACACTTGACTAAGGACCCAACATAGTGAGATTCGGACCCACCTTCAGAGGTCCCCTCAGGGTGGAGAAAGTGAGATCAGGACCCAGGCCCAGGCTGAGGTCAGACCTTGAAATTGCTCAGAACTCGACAGCTCGACATTCTGATATCTCAGGCAGTTTTTCTGAGTTTCTAGAGGTGATGTCTTACATTCACCTTTAGAGGACACATGGCTCTTTGTTTTAGTAGATAACTTTAATGAGCCTTTTGCTTATGTGATGGGAAAGCAAATATTATATTCTGTGACAGAAAAGCTCTTGTCAGCGCGTAGCTAAATTGCTCTGCATAATGAGGCAAATGGCGTCGTCCTTGGGTGGAACTACATCTTTGTCTATTATGTTTTCTTTAGGAAATTTCTCCTAAATATGGATTTAATCTGCATTGCTCCTAAAGATGACTGTACTTAGAAGATGTGAGGGTGTATGTGTGTGAACACAGATGTGTATTTGTGTGTGTATGTGAATGTACAAATGTGTGTGAGTATATGGATGTGTGTGTATTTATGTGTGTGTGTGTACTTGTATTTATGTGTGTGAGGGAATGTATGAATGTGCATGCATTTATGTGTGTGTATGAATGTGTGTAAGGATGTATTTATGTGAGTGTGTGCATGTGTGAGAAGGTATGTGAGTGTGTGCAAGTATGTAAAGGTACGTAAATGTGGTAGTGTGTGCACAAGCATGTCAAAGTGTGCATGTGCAAGTGTGTGTGTGCTTGTATGTGCCAGTGTGAGCATATGAATGTGTGCATCCCTGTTCAAGCAGTTGCCACAAGGATGGAGGAAAGAGCTTCCCACTGACAAGGCAGGGGCTTGAGTGCAGTTGAAAGAAAGGAGGAATTGTATACCTAACCCAGAATTGTACCCCAAATCTTAAAAATAAAATAAATTAATAAAAAAAGAAAAAAAAGAGAACTTGTGTTCTCCCCAACGCCCAGTGTACAGCAGCTGACAGAGGTGGGTTGGGCTGGGTGTTAGTATGGGGAGGAGATAATGAGTCATGGTGTCCACAGCATGAGGGGATGGTTACAAGGTCTCCAGGGGTTCTGTAACACTGCAGAAATGTGGTCTGCCCCCTTCTTGCCCTCTGTGTGTCCTGCCGGGCTGGGGAGGGGTGCGCTGAGCACTCACACCTTCAAATCAAGGACCAGAGTGGGAGGGTGTTCGCCATACCCCATCTAGCCCTTGTCCTTGGTAAGAAGTCCTTACCTGCATAGCACCCATGAAGAGAGTGACTCTGGGTTTGGCCATCTTGCCCCAAACTGCCCCTCCATCCACACTCTGTCACAAGCTCAGAGATATCCTGTCATTTCAGCCTGTTCTGGCCAACAGTGCCCCTGAGGTCAGGGGCAGACCCCAGAGGCTGTACTAGCCAGTCTTTTGCTTCTCTCTGGAATCCATCCATGCTGTTGGCCTTGGCAGAGATGGTGGGTTCTGAGGAGTCCATCTGCCCTCCGTTGGGAGGCGGCTGTCTTTGTGAGGTGACACTGGCATTCAAGGGACAGCCGGCAGGCGGGGCCTGTATCCAATGGTGTCCACCTACCAGAGCTGCTGCCCTCAGGGAACTGCTGGGGTGGAGGGGGGCAGGGGGCAGCTTGCAGGGCCTCAAGGACCCTCTACCCATGCTGGCTGCCTGCAGCTCAAACTGTGCAGCTGTAAGGGAGAAGCTCAGGCTCTCCTTTGTAATTTCACCGCTACTGAGTCCCTGAAGGTATATTTTATTTATTGAATGAGGCAGGAATGGCTGGGAAGCCATCTCAAGCTCTGTGCCTGCTTGGTGGGAAGGGAACATTCACCAGCTGCAGGCTTTGCATGGGTCCCCTGCGGCTGCTAACATCCGTCATGTGCTGCTGGCTTCCTCCATTCCTCACACACCACCAGCTCCATCCTGGCCCAGGTAGTGGCCTTCCATGAGTGCCAGCCATCAGGTACTGGAGGACAAGCAAAACCTGCAGGCAGGCCCTGGGACATTCACCTCTCAGGATCCTGAGTTTTAGAAGGTACGCCCAAGCCAGGAGCTGCTACTTCAGCCTGGTTCTCAGATAGACTCTTAGAGAACTGGGCCCAGATGTTCAAGTTCTTAGCCTGGGGGCTGGGAAGGAAGGTGCTTGTCCTTCCATTCATGCGTAATTGGGGTTCCTTCTGCACTCCAGCCCAGGGCTATTTGCTCTCTGTGGAGTGAGCGTAGTTGGGTGTGTTTGTTGAGGGGAGGGGCAGCCCCCTCAACAGTGAAGTCATTCTCCACACAGCTTCGATCTCCTCATCTATAAAGTGGGTCCGCAGCCTGGCACACCCACTCCAGGACTTGTGGAAAGGCTCAGAAAAGGGACAGGCCCTAGGTGTGCATGGACAGGAAATGCAGAGACCCCAGTGCCAGCTTAGGCTTCTCTATCCTGGCCAGAGTCTCTGTCCCAAGAGAGTCCACTCACCCACTTTGAGAGAGGTGGAGAGGCATGGTGATGCTCTACTCACGTGACTGCTCCTGCACTCTGTGTTGTCTACAGCTGTGCCCAGTACAAGACCCTGGGCCACTAAGGAGCTCTCAAGGGCAGAGCCCATGCCTCTGGAAAACCACCCAGTTTGGGAGACCTCAAGACAGGGAAACCTGCAAGTTTTCCCTCGCATGGGTTGGCTGTGGGTCAATTCAGAGCTCAGTGCTTGGGAAAGGTTCTAGAGAATGAGTTTTGTGTCCAAGGACGCTCCAGTGGGTACCTTGCTTAGTGGTGGAAGGAAGACACCAAGCTGTGACCTTGGCTGTGTGTTGACTGAGTGTCTCATCACCTCACCAGCACAAAGCAGGAGCAATGTTTGGTCTCCCTGCCGAAGACTCTGTCCTGCCTGAGGAGGAGAGAACGCAAGGTTGCCATGTGTCTAGGTGTGAGTAATTCTCTTCTGTGCTGGTCTTGTGAACACATTCCTTTCCTGAGCTCTACCATGGTCTTCCCTGGGGAGAGACAGGCTTGTTATATGGGCATCACACTTAGCCTGTACCCTGGACCCCTTATTCCCCAGTAGTTTTGGTACAGATGAGCTAGGGCTCTGGAGGCTACACAGGGTTCCTGTTCAGCACTGGGGTCAGGAACATCCACCAGGGCCAGGGGTGCTGGTTGCAGTGGTTACCATGTGCCTGGCTGTGATCTGAGGGAATGCTCTGTGTGCTGAAATATAAATAAGCAGATGCCTGGTCATTAGACCAATTAGACCCAGACAGGATCCCAATACCCTTCATGCCCCATGAGACCCACACTGCTACCAAACAAAGTCCTATGTGCTTTCATGCTCTCTGGGTCCTGCCTTCCCTGCTCCTCTTTCTCTTTCAGTTCTCCCTCTTCCTTTCTCCCTTCCTTCCTGGCTCTCAAGCAGATGCTCTGAGTCCTGCAGTAGGAGAGGCTCAGGGAATCAATTGCACATGACTTAGTGAGAATCTTGTCATGGGCGCTACACTGTGATGAAAAGCCGGCAGCATGTAGGGTGAGCAGGACCGGCCATCCTGGGTGTCCAGAGGTGGGAAGTGAGCCCGTCAGATGGGAACAGCCACCAGGAAAGGTTGTGAGACTTATAGGAAGGTCAGGACTCAGGACAATGGACGGGGGACCGGGAGGGAGCCTTTCTGCAGGGACCAGCAGGAGTAATGGGGGAGAGGTTAGCCAGCCCAGGAGCAACAGGGGCTCACTGAGGCTGGAGAATGAAATGCCAGGCCCAGTATGCCCCACCATTGACAGGGAGTGTGTGACCATTGTGCAGGACCAGGCATGAAGTAGACATGCCTGGTCTACTTCATGGGAGAGAAGAGACATCACAATAGTAATTAAAACGACAATATCTAACATTTTGAGCACTGATAAAGCCCCAGGTGCTTTACAGATACTATCTCATGGAAAATATTACCACCCCCATTTCACAGATGAAGAAATTGCAGCATTGACAGGTTAGGGAAACTCCCCAAGTTCGCACAGTTATTGAAGAAAGTGCAAAGCCACATAAGGAACAAACTAACAATAACTACAATATTGTGTTTCCTTTCAAAGTGCTGACCATGGGGTTATTTCATTTGGACACTTCCAGAGGCATGCTGGGTAAACATGCCTCCCCACCCATACGACATGGGGGAATGGGGAGACAGGGAAGCCCACATCATGTCCAGGGTCAAGCAGTGTTAGAGAAGGGGTTAGGCTGGGTCTGTGTGGAGAGTGCAGGGAAGGTTAACCACCTGCTTTCCCCATCATCCACCCCACAGCCCTCCAAGCATCCCCTGCACTTAGCCCCTGAACCCTTGGAGCCCACGGTGAGCCTGGCCTGGCTTCTAGGCCTCCAGGCCCATGGAAATCACTTTTTTTAGTTGAAATCTCACTTACTGTCCAGGCTGGATTGCAGTGGCATGCTCACAGCCACCCCAGCGTCGACCTGCTGTTCTCCGGCGATCCTTCCACCTCAGCCTTCCAAGTAGCTGGAACTACAGATGTGCGATACCTCACCTGGCTATTCTTTTTTTTTAATTTATTGTAGAGACAAGGTCTCGCCAAGTTGCCTGGGCTGATCTCGGACCCACAGCCTCAGACAATCTACTCGCCTCGGCCTCCCAAAGTGCTGGGATTACAGGCTGAGCCATTGAGCCTGGCTGGAAATCACTTTATACTGCATCCAGAGTTCAAGAAAGAGCTTCAATTCCATCGTCTCTTTCAATCCTAAATGCTCCCAGTCAGGGAAGATTCTCATCCCCATTGTTCCCCTGCCAGGTGACAGTGTCAGGAGGTCAAGGGGAAGCCTGGGCAGGGTCCCACCCCAGGTAAGAACCCCTCTCGGCTCCCCAGGAGCCAGCCTGATTTCTGGTGTTTGGCTCAGAGCTGATAGCCTGGCAAGTGTCTGCTGGCCTGTGGCTGTGCATGCCAGGTACTTGGGGCTGGGAGTCAGACCGTCCTCATCCACAAGTAGCACTTCTCTGCCTGCAGCCCCACTCACCTCTTGCCTGGAGACCCTGGGACAGCATGCGACTCATGGTCCCCACCAACCCCATGAGCATAACTGGCCCAGAAAAACTAAGTACCCATCCAAAGTCACACAGCTCAAAGGTGGGAATGGGGTTGTGGTGGGTTCACCCCATGCCCCTCTGCTCAGCCTATGCTCCTCTATTGCCCACAGAGCAGGAGAAATTCTTGTTAGAAGCTAACTTCTCCCATGGGCAGAATCATGGTGGCCTGGGGATTCCTGTAGGCTCCCTGACACTTCCCACAGCCTCACCCTCAGATTAGATTCCTGCAGGAGTCACAACAGCCAGAGCCCATTTCCCCTACAGTGGGCCCTGGGTCCTGCAAGAGATGGGCTGCCCAGAACTTCACTCCAGACTTGTCACCTGGCCAAGCCAGGTGTCCTCTGACCTTCTTCACATATAAGAATGCACCATGGGGAGGGCATTAGGAATGCGGAGGATTCAAGATTTTTGAAAAACTGGTGATGAGTGTAAGAAAATGAAAACTGCAAATGTTTTCATCTGGTGAGAAGGTCTGGGTAGAACTGATTTCAGTGAATTCCCAAGCATCCTGCGGATGCTCACCCTCTGTACCCCAGGGCTTTATAACCAGACAGAGATGGCATTTGATGCCGGCCCCCAATCTGTGGCCATATACGATCAGGTCAACCTTCTGACCGGGTCTGTCTGGAGAGGGGAGATCACTGGCCAATTATGATGCACATTTTATGACTGGTTAGAGTCACATGACGTCTAGACCTCACGAAAAGAGGTACATGCAGAAAGGGTGTTTTTCAAAACAAGGCACAGGATAATTAATGTTTGTGGGATCAGATTAGCACTGCCAGTGAGGCAGGTGAGAAAAGGAAGGAGCTCCAGGCATTAACCTGCCATGGTCAGGAAGTATGACCACTCTTTCCTAGTGACAAGACCCAGCATGGAGGATTTCTGACCCAGCATGGAGAACTTCTGATCTGTGCACTGGTTGGGAGCTTTGGACTTTGGGCTTCCCTCATCTGTCTCTCTAGACCCTCAGCAAGTACCTGCATATTTCCTTCATTTTTCCATCCTGGGGCTGGGGACTCTGGGTGGGGGGAATAGTCTGACAACTCTCAGGGGACTTCCCTACCTGTGCATAAAAAGTGGGATTAGGACTCCCATACCTCAAGACCAATCATCCACTCAAGGATTCATCTAGCCAGCATTGGCCAAGTCCCCATTCAAGCCAGACAGTGAGGAGGAGGCAATGTAGACTTGCTTTCATGGAGCTTATAGCCCCAGGGAGGGAACCAATAATCACCCATCCACTCCCTAGTGGGAGCAGCAGGGGACACTGAATATCTGCTCAACAACTGGCTCCTGTGCGTCTGTGCCCAGTTGGATGTCCTATGAAGCTGAGGCTTCCCTCTGCTCATTGCTTCTTGTAGGTCATGGGGTTGGGGGAATCTCAGGGAACAATGGCTCTCCAAGGAGCTACCTCACACATTGGGTGCACTTGAACCCTTTCACCCTCAGATGTCAGGATTCTCAGGCAGGCCCATGATTGCAGCATCTGTCTCAGAAGCTGAGAAGTTCTCCCACATCTGTGGTCACAGCTGCCCTTTGAGACAAGGGCTGTGACCCTGCTTTACAGGTAAGCGGCCTAAGATAGAGAGGTGCTCAGCCACTCTGAGCCCGCTGCCTGTTTATGCAAGGATAATAAAAGTGTGGGTAGTTCTGTGGGTCAAATGAATGACTACCTATGAGGTGTCCAGGATGTGTCTGGCTAGTCCAGCACCAACCCATCACACACATGTTCACTGAACAATCAGAAAAGGCAAGTGGGAGGAGCCCAGGTGTATGGTTTGTAAGGCAAAGAGCATGGCCCAGATCTCAGATGGGCTCCCTGAGCCTGCTGAGAGATGAACTAGCACTCCCATGTCCTCTGAAAAAGATGCTGGATGTCCTTTCTCCAAGAGCACCCTTCCTATACAAGCCTTAGATGAGCTCTTTATTCCATGTTCCCAAAGCTGAGCAACACCTTCCAATGAGTTCTTTTTAAAGATATGACAGATCCTCCCTGCTCCAGTTGCACAACAGGCTCATGGGCTCAGTTGCAATCCATTATGTCATCTACAGGGTCAGATTCATCTCATTGCTGAGTTCTGGGCACAGCCCTGCGCCCTGGGTGAACAGTAGATGCAGGGCCTAGGGGGAGCTGAAGGTGAGTGTCCCTGCAGGTAGGCAGTTCCTTATATATGAGAAGCCTTTTGCAGGGCTCAGTTTGTGGACCAGGGTAAGGAGGAACTCCTCAGAATCAACTGAAAGAGCACCTGTCATTGGACAGGCAACAAAAGCACAGTAGCTTAGGGACACAGCTAGAACACAGCATTCAGCCTCATGCTGGTGACTCTACCTAGAGCCAGGCAAGTAGTTCCAGGCAGATGACCCCATTCAGGACCCAGGTAGGTGACTCTATCCAAGACCCAGGCAGATGATTCCACCCAGACCCAAGTCATCCCAGGCAGGTGACCCCATTCAGGATCCAAACTGGTGACCCCATCCAGGTAGGTAGCCCCATTTAGGACCCAAACAGGTGACTCCACCCAGGAGCCAAGCAGGTGACTCCATCCAGACCTAGGCAAGTGATCCCTGGCAGATGACACCCTTCAGGACCCAGGCTGGTGACTCCATCCAGACCCAGGTAAGTGGCCCATTCAGGACCAAGCCAGATGATCCCATCCAGGACCCATGCTGGGGAATCCGTTCAGACCCAGGCAAATGATCTCAGACAAATGACTCCATCCAGGACCCAGACTGGCAACTCAGGTAGGTGGCCTCATTCAGGACTCAAACAAGTGGCCTCACTCAGGCAAGTGACCCCAGAGAAGTGACCCCATTCACGACCCAGACAGCAGTCCTTACAATCATCCACACCAGCCACCACTAGGAAAAGTGTAGGGGTCAATGTCCCCATGACCGGTGTTAGAATAAGCCTCAGATGCTGGGAAGCCCTTGCTACAGGAGATGGACTGTAGCCTAATATCCAGCTCTCCCCCCACCCACCCCACCCAAGGTCCATCTGACATGGCTACATAGATAGCTTTCTGAGAGCAGACACACCTCTTTCCTCTTCAGGCTCCCTGATGCCCCCTGCACAGTCATGCCCAATCCACCTGTCTTCAGACTTCAGGCACTTTGGGTAGACAGGCACCTCTCCTTGGAAGGCAGCCTGCAGTGGCACCTGGACTCCAGGTGGAGTTGCAGAGAATCTGCATACAGAATGGACTGGCTGTAACTGCCATGGGCTATTGGCCTGCCCTAAACTTGGGGCCTCCTGATGTCTCTCTCCTTGTCTCTACCTGCATCAGCCTCTCTGGGCTGTGAGAAAGAGACAGGCGCAGGGTGCCCACGCAATTGGCAGGAGTGGGAGGAACAGCAGTGCCAGGCTCTGGGTGCAGAAATACACAGGCCAAGGCATTCCCAGGGGTGGTGGGGAAACACTGAGCCGACCTCTGCAGGGTTGCTCCTGAGTTTTACAGGTGGGCTAAGCCAACAATAGTTAACGTGGGGAAAATGAGTGTCTCGACCTCCTACAGAGCACCCAGCTCCAGAAACCTCCTACTAGGTAGGTGGGAAGACGCCAATTAACCTAGTCTCTCAATGGCTCCTCTATGCCAAGACCCTGCGGGCAAACACCTGCAGATGCCCACCTGGCTCCTGGGAAGGAAATTCCCCACTGAGCCCAGTCCCTGGTCTGGTTTCAGCATCCTCAAGACTACAAGCCTCACGCCACTCACGTCCCCTCCAACAGAGCGGGACATGGCAGAGGCTCAGCCCTCTTCAGGCTTAAACTAAGCCAAGAGGAAGAAGACTTCCTGGGGGAGATGCTTACAGAAGCCAAGCAAATGGGCAGGCACACATTCTTCCTCCACTGGCTGCCCCATCACAGGTCTTTTGGGAACAACTGGCTGGTGGGAGACATGGTCCACAGGGCTCAACCTCAGCATGGAAGGATGGGGTGAAGAAGAGCTGGCAAGAGCTGAGAGACAGGTGCCTAAGAATTGATGGGCATGGGCCTCCACCTGGGTGCCCGTGATATTGGCCAGGGCAGTCGCTTATGTGGCTGCATATTCTCCTCATGTGGGGGACGCCTGGAGCAAGCTCACACTCACAGTCGCACAGTCTGGGTCCTGGAGACCAGGGCAAGGACAATCAGGGACTGATCAATGGCCCTGAAGTGTTCTGGGCAAGACTACTTGGAAGAGCTGCCAAGAGTGCCTTCGAGTCAGCAGTCTAGAAGCCTTGGTGCTGCATCTGTCAGTAAGTGACCCTGTGGTACTTCACTGCAGCTTCTGAATCCCAAGGGGGCCAGTGTCTAGCTACATCTGAATATCTATTAGTTCTCTGCCACCCTTAACATCCCCTGAGAGCAATTTAACAAGTACAATGGAAAACAGGGCATTTTCTAAGGGATGCAAATGACAGGGTGGCATAATGTGCCTCTGTGGGGGGGCAGGTTGCCTGAGCAGGTCTGGCGCCCTCCTGAAATGCCTCATTCTGGGGACCCAGTACCCCAGCTCTCAGTGCCTTCAATCTACACATGCTTCTCTGAGCCCCCAACTGGGCCTCGAAGGTAAACATAACTCTGTGTTGAGACCCCTACCCTCACATGATCTTGCCCTCAAGAGCAAACCCCTGACTTGGAAGCATCTGTGTATCCCCTTCCTTCCCTTCCATGCATTAGAAATGTGTGGTGCAATTCATCTACTTGGCCACATGCCCGTCCTATCCACCTGCCCCCCTGGCCTGTGCTGTCAACCATTCCTGTCCACCTTCCTGCCAGCTGAAAGACAGGAGACCATGCCTCTCTGACACTCCAGCACATCTTCCATGACCCCACCATGGACCAGGCAGGAGAAGGACAGCCCCACCTTCCCAGGGCACGGCTCTCTAATACCTTTCCTCCCTGGTATCAGTCAAGGTGCTTCTCATGGGAGGCCGCGTATCACCCCACCTGGATGTTGGCCAGTCCTCCTGGGTTGAGTGCTGTCACTCACACAGAGCTGCTGCCTTCTTTGGGGCTGCCTGGTGCTGCAGGGAGGTGGGTCACCCTCTAGCCACAGGTACCGTCTAACGGGGCCCACCCCAGTGGTGAGTGGTCACTCAGCCTACAGAGATGCACTCTCCCTGAGCACTTCTCCTGCTGGGCCAGGTGTATTCTCTGCTACAGCCAAAGTCCTGGACATTGAAGCCTGCAAGACCCACTCCCCAGGTCACCAACTTCAAGCATGTGAACTCCTACCTGCACCACAAGGTCTCTGTGTATAAAACAAAGCAGGTGCTGCTCCCCTCAAGTATTGAGGGAAACAAGCCAGCAGGAGAATGAGGAGCCCTCCCCAAGCTTTGGAGCCTATCAGAATTGTAGAGCCCTGCGCTGAATGGTGTGGGGCACAACCACCAGCTTTGGAGGCCAGAAGCACCATCCAAACCCTCGTGACAGCTGTCCCCAGCTGTATAACCATGGGCAGGTGATTTGATTCCTTTGGGACTCTGTCATCTCGCTAAGACACTGGCAGCTATGGGCGTCTTACATGTGGTCAAGTGTCCTGGGCTCAATACTTTGGGGCTCTCTCTGTGCTGCACTTTCATCCTGCCATTCCTGCCGTCAAAGCAGGGCCCTCTCACTGTGGCAGAGCCTGCAAGAGACTGGCCTCCACAGTCCCGCTCACATCTGGGAGATGCTGCTGCACCTCCATGATCTCAGTCCAGGGCACCCCAGTCCTGTGCTCCAGGCATCTCCCCAGCCTCCCCATTTCCCTCCTGTGGGGAAGCCCCAATGTGCCCCAACCCCCAAGCCCCAGAAAAAATCAGCCCCACCCAGTATGCAGGAGCAGGCTCCAGAATCCATGTATCCTGAGAGCTCCTTATTCTCTCTGGGCCTTCGTTTCCTCATCTGTGACATCAGGTATTTGGGCTAAGTTGTCTCTCTGACCCTTTTCAGAATAGAAATCCCCTCTGATACTGATGAGATGATGATACTTTTCTTCAAAGCCTAGTAACTGACCTCTTAAGATGTGCTTCAGAATGGTATTCCATTCTTTGACAATTAATTGAAACAATAAACAAGATGAGGTTGATGGAGTGGATCCTCATCTTAGGTCAGACTTTGAGGCAGGAGGTTTATCATTTAATCACACCAGGGACGACACACCTAAGGAAATCAAGGGCTGGGTGGGGATGAGGGGAGGTGGACTGCAACATAGAGGTGTCAGAAGCCTCAGAAAGCTCTTCCAGGTCACCCCCGATTGGGGTGCGAATGGCCTGGGGGGTCATTTGTTGACCAAGGACTTCCTCCTGGGTGCTAGGGGCATAACTTGGGACAACACAGTTTCATTTGGCCAAAGGTGATTTCTGGGAAGAAGTGTTTTCAGAATAAGAAGGGGCTAGCACTCCTGGTGTCCCTGGGCATTGGAGGACAAGCTCCACACCCTGAGGGGTGACCAGCAGCGCACCAGGGCATCCAACAAAGTGCTTCCCCATATCATGGACATACACCCTGAAGATTCAAAGCAGATTGGCTACCATGCTGGGTCTCTGGGGTTGTGCTGGGGCCATTTATGGAGAGCAGTTTGCTGCTACTGGAAAGAAAATACCTCTCTGAAGGGTTCACATATCAAGAATTGTTTCCTGGAATTTTTTAACCATTGTTCTGTTCTTTCCTTGTCTCTGGGTAAAGAGGTAAAAAGAAAAAGAAAACAAACAAACAAACAAACAAAACAGAAATGACAACATTCCCACAAGGGCCAAGGGTACTTTTTGAATCAAAAACCATGGGTAGACCACCTCATTCTCCTCCACTCCCCAAGTCAGAAGGAACTCCCCTGCCCTGACCACCCCCAGCCTCTTCTGCCTCTGCCTCTGTCTCTGATCATCTTGAATTCCTGCCAGGCCTGGCTGGGCTCAGAGGGCCTGTGCCTACACCAGGGTACTCCAGAGGCTCCGTTCCTGGAGGCCAGGGTCACTACCTGACACCAGGGAAGGGGCACACAAACTCTGAACTCGGCTGCTTTGTTATAGGGTCACCATTAGCTCATCCACCAGCTCCCTGCAAGGCCTCCATTCATGCCACCACCCCCATTGTGGGTGGCCTTGCACAGAGGGAATCTGCTCTGCAGTTCCTTTGGGGTCAGATTCTTCTTTTGAAATCATGGATCAGGACTGAGACCAGGGCAGAGGTCCAATGCGAATGGAAACCTTGGCCTGACTGGTACTATTTCCCCTCCAGAAGTCATTGGCACCAGTGAGGCCTGGGGTTGGTTCACTGTGGTTTTACAGCTGGAATCTGACTCTGGAACCACTTTAAAGTGTCTGATGGGAAGAGAAAGGTGGAGATACATGGTGAAAGCTGCATCAAGCATAACTATCCCGGAGGCAAAGGCCTGGGAACGGGGAGGGCTGGTGGCTCCTTGGTCTCCTTTACGACTTTGCAGGGAGGAGGTTCCACAGTTCCAGCCTCAGTGCTGGGAACACATGGTGTGTTTGTTTTGTTTGCTTTTGCTTGTTTTTCCAGATTCAGTGAGCGTAGCCTACGATTACCACTTGCCAGGTTTGTGCTCAATACTTCCATGCCCGTCGCTTCATTTTATCCTCAGAACACCCTGTGAAGTGAGCGCTATCATCTGGTTTCACAGATGCGGAGGACTAAGGTCACTGACTGGCTACTCTGAGCAAAGCCCCCCCCCAAACCTGACTTTCCTACTCAAGTTCACGGCCCTTCTTCCATTCTTTCCCACTACATACCTACATCTAACTTGACTTCACCTACGCTGAGAACCTGGGGTTTTCTCAGTCCCGTCCCAAGCACGGCCAGGACCAGGAACAGGAAAGTCGTTCAGTACAGATGTCTCTATGTCTCCTATATATTTAATTTTCCAGTTCTGAGACACAAATGTTTTTCTTTCCTTGTTCAAATCTTCTCATGTGTTCATGTTTCTGTTGAGGTGTATTTTACTTCTCTGAAAAATTCTCAAGGATGTGTATTTAAGTTGAGAGCATCTTAAAGTCTTGGAAATGTGCTTTAGGGATAGAAAGATGCTATTTATGGTTGTGTGACCTCAACAAATAATCTCACCCGGAGGCATCCTCCCCCATCTCTATTGTTAATGTATGTGGAAAACAAAACAAAACATTACATCATCCAGAAAAGCTACCATTCTTGTAGAGACAGCTCCCTTCCTTGGCCCCACACACCTTGCCCATGATGTTTTTTGGCATCTTGGCCAATGAAAGGGCCTGGCCATGCGCCCAGTCTCATAGGCCACACACGTGGGCGTTCACTTCAGGCCTAAGCCTTGGGATGTCCAGGCAGCCTCACAGTGTCAGCGAGATGAGTCTGATCATTTGTGGCTGTGATTATTCAAGCCTGCTGTGGAAACCCAGCACTGACCCTACCCTCAAGGGTCGCCAACCTGTGGCCAAGGACAAGTCACCACCCCAACCCAGTTCGGTGTCCTAAAGCAGAGCAGAGCCTCCCCCATGTCCCCAAGGGCCAATAGTGGTGGCTAAATGGTAAAAAATGATTTGGCAACATCATAACACATTTAAGTGCCAATTACTGTTATCATTATTGCTATTATCAGCTAATATTGATTGAAAGCTTGGGATCCACTGGTTGCTGTTACCTCTGTCCTTGGATTGTCTCCATATTGTGAGACCCCAGTTTTACAGATGAAGAAAGGTTCAGACAGCCCAGGGGTGCCTGGGATGAGTGGGGGGCACAAGGGGAGTCCAGGAGGTCTAACTCAGAGCCCCTGCCCCCATCCCTGGGCCCTGCCCTTAGCCTGGCTCAGGTAGAACTTGGGTGTGGGTTATACTTTCCACAGGCAAGATCATTGCCTGGCATGGAGAAGCCAGGGTTTGGAATTGAGGACATGGCTGTACATGTGTCTCCTTCTCCCTTAAAAGAAAAACAGTCCTGGAAAGAGGGATACTGAACCCAGGGACATCAAGTTATATATGACCAAAAATGCTTTGATTTGTTCATGAGGGTCTGAACTCCTGCCATGCATGGGAAGCAGCAGCCCCGCTTCTGTGGCATCCGGAAAAGTGAGAGGGGATCAACTCAGAATTCACTGCATGGCAGGCCAGGCTGGCAGTTTTTATTCAAAACACACCCATGACTCCAGAGAGAAGAACTCCAAAGCAGCCTGGGAACGGCCAGAGGCAAGATAAAACTGCTCCATGTGATGCTTCCAAGTTCTCCTTTTAAAGCAATTATTAAATTCATCTGAAAGTCAAATAAGATCCACATATCAAAAACAGAATTAACAAGTAAAAATGGGGTTGTGAAGTTTGATCTGGATGCATTTTCAGGGAAGCAGATGAAGTGTCCACTTGCATCTGGTAGGTTCAGTCTCACCAAAGGAGACACTGGCCAGGGGACGTGACATTGGCAAGCAAGAGCAATGATGAACACTTGGCTGGCAAGTGTCAACTTTTTGCTAATGAAATGGTGATGCTTCAAAGAGAACCAGTCACTGGGTGTAGGTAAGTGTAGGCTTGCTGGGTCTCTGTAGGGCCTGTGTTTTAAGGCTGAGGGGCTAAAGATTGGTCCTTCAAGGAGCTCTCGGGCGGGCATCCAGCCAAGAGGGTTTTACATCTGAGACTGGGTGTTTGCTCTCTACTGAAATCCTGTCCATAAATACTAGCATTGTAGGTCCAGGTTGTAACTGGAGCAGGGAGCACTGGAGGTCCCCAGGGACTCTTCAGTTCAGAGCTCTACATAATAAGGAAATGATATAAGATGGATTCTTGTTGCATCCAGTGACCCCTTGGAGCAGCACCCCTTCCCTCTCACCTTTGGTGTTTGTGCTGGTCTTGCTTTTAGGAGAAGTGCTTCTACTCTTAAGATTTTGTCCATTTTCCAAATGCTTTCTCAATTAGCCATGCACACACACACATACCCCACCCCAGGATGGTAGAAAAGTATCCAGACTTGGCCTGCCTGGTACTAGCATCAGCACTGAGGCTAGGTTTCTCCTGAGAGATGGCATAGCCAGTGGACACCACCCTTTGTCCAGCAACACAGCAGGAATCAGGCTCTGGATGTGAGTAAATGTGTTCCTGCATTCCAGGATGCTTGCTGATATTTCATACTAAACACTTGCAAAAAGCCAGCACAGCAGGGTCTTGGCCCTGGGTCTGGAGAGCAGAAGGGCCATCCTGAGGGCGATTCTCAGTGGCATCTGGTCTGCTGTGGCTTCTTGGATCTAGTTTCTAGGACCAGAAAACCGGGTGAAAAATCTCAACTGGAAGATTACTGGAGCTGACACTTGGTGACTATCAGAAAGGACATGTGGAGGATGGAACAGGCTGGCATTAATGAAGGCCGACTTTTTTCTGTCTCCATGACCCCATAACAGCCCTGTGGCTTCTGGATTCTTTCAGAGTGAGCCACATGCAGGACCGTCCGTGCTCCTGAGTGTGGGCTGTGACCCTGCAGGTCTATGCCCCAACATGAGCACATGAGGCCACTTGTGCCCCACAGACACTCTGGACACCAAGCATTCAGATCAAGGACACAGCTGTGAACAGAGCAGTGCATACCCACTGCCTGAGGGCAGCTCCGCTTCCAGGGGAGAGGCAGACGGCAAACCAATAAAATGAGAAAAATGATAATGCCTGCTTAGAATGAGTGCGATGGAGAAATCGAAGCAGAGAAGGGAGAGAGAGGCATGCAGGTCTGTCAGCAGGGACTGCACCATTTGACAAAGCAACAAGCACAGCCTCCCAGGGACTGACGGAGTGGATGGAATGGATGATGAGTGAGCCTGACTACCTGGAGGAAGTCCTGCAAGCAGAAGAACACGAGCTTGTTTGATCGTTGCTCCTTCCTCAGCAGGTTGACACTTAGATTTTTCTTTTTTTTAGATTGGAAAATATAGTTTATTTAGGAAGTAAATTCGAGAGAGAGAGAAAGGAATTTCACCTCCCTAAGGTAGAGGAGGGAGCCAAAGCTAGGAAACATGGCGGCCATAGCTTAAAGAGCCATGTGGACACACTAGAGTTTAAAGGTGATCTCTCACAGAAACAGATATCTGAGTATCACATGTTCTCACCCATAAGTGGACTTTGAACAACTACCGTAATACAGTAAGAAAAGGATTGACAGTGGCAGGAAACTATGGAGGGGGCAGGGAGGGGAAGGGAGGTGGGATTAACAGTAGTCAATATCTGTCTGGGGACAGGGGTGGGCACACCTCATCAACAAGAGTAACTGCACAATGCATATTTGTATACCTAACTCTTAACTGTACCTCACAATTTTAAAATAAAAAAATGTATTAAAATAAAAATAAATGAATAAATAAAATCAAATATATAAAATTGTAAAAAAAATAAATAAATAAAAAAATTAAAAAGCTATAGCCAGATTTTTCCTTTTTAAGTGAAATCATGTTGTGAAGTATCCTTACAGAGTTCCAGCCACTTTGGAATATCCAATGGAAGATTTTCCTCAGTTGATTTGCCTTTGTTTGTGTTTATTATATTGTGATATGCAGATATTTTTATGTTTCTGCAGTCAAACATATTAATCATTTTCTTATTATTTTTCCAATTCTTTTTTATGTTTAAAGGCCTTCCCCAGGAGATTAGATACTTGCCTGTAGTTACTTCTAGTTAATTCATGTACTTTTCACAGTGATTTGTTATTCACCTGGAAGGAATTCTGGGTTGGGAGGTGAAGGAGAACATTGGTTTGCATTGACCGATCATCTCAATATTATCAAGTGAGAATTCGATCCTCTGTCTATAGAATTGGCTTGCACCTCTCCCCACCCCCTGTCATGTTCTCAATGTCTCTGCATTGGCTCTACTTTGGAGGACCCAGATGGCGTTGCTATCTGTGTCTGCACTGGGTTCTGGGTCTGGACTATCCCCTGCTCTGTACTCTGGATCCAGGGTCTCCCCCACTGTGAGTTCTGGGTCCTGGCTCTTCCCTGCTCTGAATTCTGGGTCCCTGGTCTCCTAACCTCTGAGTTCTGAGTTCAGGGTCTATCCTGCACTGAGTTCTGGGTCCAGCATCTTCCCGCTCTGAGTTCTGGGTACCAGGTCTCCCCCACTCTGAGTTCTGGGTCGTGGATCTCCCCCACTTTGAGTTCTGGGTCCTGTGTCTCCCTCATTCTGAGTTCTGAGTCTTGTGTCTCCTACTTTCCGAGTTCTGAGTCCAGGGGCCCTTCTGCTCTGAGTTCTGGTACCAGGGGCTCCCCTACTCTGAGTTCTAAATCTAGGGTCTCCCCCACTGTGAGTTCTTCTCAGGTCTCCCACCCTCTGAGTTCTGGGTACAGAGGCTCCCCAACTCTGAGTTCTGGTTCCAGGGTCTCCTCTACACTGAGTTTTGGGTCCAGGAGTCCTCCCACTGTGATTACTGGGGTGCATCTCATGTCGTCCTCTACAGCTGCAGAGTATGGCTGATCTGGGCCACAAACGATTTGTTATAACATCAGTACTTGCCATAAGATCCGTACTAAAATCAACAGTGTTTAGAAACTTTGTGTTTTAGCAATTCAACTTTGCTATGCCATTTCTATTGAATTTTACACAAGTATTGATCCTCAACAGATTGAAGGAAGAAACTAGTCCTTTACCACAAGAGCTTGCAAAATCTGGTTTCCATCAATGATGCTGTTTTCTTCTGTGTTGAGCTTGATCATATCTATACGGATGTTAATGCTATCACTTCTCTTTTTGTATCTATTTACGTTGTCATTATTAAATTTGCTTCCTCCCTGACTTTTAAATGAAAGAGAAATTAGTTAATGGGAAGGCAATCTATTGTATTACTTGCTATTCTTTCTTGCCTGTTTCCAAAAATCTTTAATATAGGTGAACATTCAACCTAGATATTTTCTCAAATTTCTCATTTCTATAATACTTTTAACATATTGATTCTCTCCTGTAAGGCAATAAGAAAAAGGAAAAATTCTTCTTAGTAAAAGGGCAAATGATGTGAACAAATGACTCTAAACATATCAAAACAAGTTTAACATCACTAAAAGTTAAATAAAAACTAAGTAACACACAAAAATTAGATAATACTTTTTAAATCTATCCTATTGATAGTAACTGAAGACTGAACTCCTGCTTATGAGGCTGCAGTGAAAATGAGAACTGTCTTATCCTATGAACATGTGACACAGGATTACAGGGAAAAAAACTGGCAATAGAGACCAAAGGCAGAAACAAAGTGCATGTTTTTTGACTCAGCATTTCTGTTTTTGGGAATATGTGCTAAGATAATAATCAAAGAAGCAGACACAACTTTAGTACAATAAAGTCCTCAGGATATAGGGTAGAGTGGCAAAAACAAACAACCACAATAATTACAACCACATGGGAAGAGCTTAAATGTCCTACAATAATGAGATAGTTAAATCATGCTGCACCAATTCCATGGACTAGCATATAGCCATTACAAATTATACACAGAGTTCAAATATGGGTAGATGTTCTTGATATATTAGCATCTAATAAGTTATACAGTAGTGCATTCCCAGACACACACACACCTACAAACACATGCAATGCCAATCTACAAATTCAGAAAGGCAAGAAACAGCACTTTCTTAAATTTTGTTCACTCAGAATATTTTGTGACTCTCATGTGCCATTCCTCTGGGTTGACAGAAATGGAAACTTTGCCATGTAACTTCAATTATCCCTGGAGCTTATGTCTAACAACCCCCTCCCCTCTGTGATCACCTGCCACATGCCTGAGGTGGCAGGCATGTGTCTTGTCATGCCAAGACATTTATTTAACTTCTGGGATGAATACAGCTACTTCTCCTAAGATTATGGTGTAAATGGCCACTGTTCCCTGTTCTGTCTGTTAAGAGGTCCAAAAGCAATGACACCATAGTAGCAGTGAGCACATCCAGTGCCTAGTTCTTGGTTTCTAATACCAGTCTCCAACTAAAGGAACCAGGGCTCCTTGGAGAAATAGCCAATCCTAGTGTTGGGGCAGGGAATATACAAGCCAAGCCTGGAGCTTATAGTGCCAAAAGTACTCAAAACAAACAAACAAACAAACAAAAGATGCATAACAAGATAGAGGCATGTCCAAGGTACAGAAAAGCTAACTAAAAGAATCCCAATGGCCAAAAATGGAACAATATGTGACACAGGATAAATAAAGTAGTATTGCATTATAGCTCACAGTATAAAATAAATACCCACAAGTCCAGACTGACATAAATAGACAATTGCTCACATAAGTACATGGGGGAGAATGAAAAAGTCTCCTATATTTGAATTTCAAATATTTTGTGTAGATACTTTCCCCCTCAAGGGGATGGAACATAATTTCTCACTCCTTAAGCATGGCCTGAACATATTGATTTCCTTCCAAAAAGTACAGTATGGACATGGGGAGAAAAAATTTTGATAAATGCCACTGTAGCCAGGTGGTCAAGGCCAACACTAACAGTGATAAGTCACGTTGACATCGTTTGTGTCCTGGATAGGACAGGATGAAAGTGACTCTTGACCTCTATGGTCTTCCTCCAAAAACACATCATCTCAGTCTAGTCATGAGAAAAACAGCAGTCAAACTCAAGCTGAAGAAAATCCTGTTAAATTTCTAAATAGTCTTCCTTAACACTTCTATGGTGATCAAAATTAAGTAAAGTCTGAGCAATTATCACTGCTATGAAGAGCCCAGAGACATGACAACTAAATATAATGTAGAGTCTTAGAAGTGATCCTACAAGAGAAAAAAAATAGTAGGGGGAGACTGAAGAAATGTGAATAAAGCATGGACTCTAATTAATAATAATGTATCGATGTTGATTCATTAGTGTTGGCAAGTGTACCATACTAGCAAAGTCTAGGCAATGGAAGATCCTGAGTGTGAGGTGTATGTGAATATTCGGTACTGTCCTCACAATTTTCCTATAAATCTAAAACTGTTCTACTTTACTTTAGAAAAGAAGTTTACTTTAAAAAAAATAGCTATAAATGGCTACTCTTCAATAAAATGTATGTTTGTGCTTTTTAGAAGCAATCAGAATATACAAATAAAGAGTAACCATGGTGTGAAGTGAAGACTCTAGGGATGGTAGTGTTGGTGGTCAGGAGAAAGGGTTGGGGTCGCTGCTGCCCCCTGGTCCAGTGAGGGGAAACTGGGGAAGGACCAGGCCAGCAGATGGGCCTTGCCTGGGAGGGGATCTGGCCAGGTGGGGGCAATGCCTAACTTCCTGATCTTTCCACAAGCTTCCTTTCTTTCTCTCTGCAACCTCCTTCTTCCTGCCCAGTTCTCCTACTTCCAGCCTCTCTTTCTTTCCTCTTCCTCCCCTTCTCTGCTTTCTGTAATGGCCTCCTCCCTTACCAGACCCTTTTCCCTGCACACATCATCCTGGAACCCCTCATTAAGGCTCCCTGCTGTGTTTCAATTGTTCTCACTCCCCAAGTTCCTCTCTTCCCTCTCCACTTGTCTGCTCTTCTCTTTACAGGTCTTTCTCTTCTCTGCCCCTCCCTTCCTCTACAAATAACAAAACATTGGGAGCCAAGTTTATTTTAATTATTTGTTCTCTTGTTTTAATAAGGCTTTGGATTCCCAATTTTTAAAAATCAACTGTGACATACAAGCTTCTTCCTCTGGGAACACAGGGGGAATGAGTTGTGTGAACATTGGGTTTGATCCGTGTTGCTCTTTGTCTTGCATTCAGCAGGAACAAAAGGGGTCACACTTTTAAAAGCAACCTTAAATCTTTCATCCTTCTAATTTGTCAAAAGAGGAGGATGAACATCATGATATTTAGAGCAGATTTATGGAGTTGTTCAGTCACACAACCAAACAATTTCAACCATGACCGCTATGACCTGGTTTTAGCAGAGTCTGTTCTCTTTCTTGGGTTGATCAGGGCTTTCTGCTGAGAGTAACATGGACAGGAAACAGCCTGTATCTTTCTGTGGTGGGGTACACTCTCTCTAGGTCATACCTTCTCACCATGCTCTTTCTCTGTTGTGTCTGTGGCCTGGGGCTACTGCAACAAAGTATCACAAACCTCATGACTAAAAACAACAGAAATTTATTCTCTCACAGTTCTGGAAGACAGACTTTAAAATCAAGGTGTGGACAGGGCTACACTGCATCTCAAAGATGTAAAGGAAAATCCTTAATGATTCTTCAGCTTCTGGTGGCCCAGGGCATTCCTCAGTTTGTGGTAGCATCACTCTAATCTCTGCCTCTGTCTTCGCCTGGCCTTCTCCTCTGTGCCTGTGTCTCAATTTGCCTTGTCCTTTCTCATAGAAGGACACCAGTCAGTGAATTTAGGGCCCACCCAGATAATCCATGATGATCTCACTTCAAGATCCTTAACCTAATTGCATTTGCAGGGACCTTTATTCCAAATAAGATCATATTCTGAGGTCCAGATGACAGACCTTTTGAAGGATCACTGTTCATCACACTACAACTATCAATAGTCAATAAATTTTTTACTAATCCAAATCTAACTACATGAGCCCTCAGTAAACTAACTTGCTTTGAGAGTGTTTTGCAACATTTCACTGAGTAGGTAAGGATTACAGGTTAAAAATTGACTTCCATTATTATTTTCAATATCCTATCCTGAAGATATCAAACATTTGAAGGAAGAGTTGAACAATAATTTTTAGTAGTTTTGGGTCAATCAAATTTCAATTAGTTTCAGCTCAGATTGCTAGAGAGAGGTCAATTTCATTGAGTCTACAAATATTTATCTAGTATCATCCATGTGTGGGGCCTGGTTCAGCAGGGGGGCTGTGTTAGACAGAATAATAGACCTCCCCCCAAAAGATGTCCATGTCTTAATCCCCAACCCTTAAATATGTGGCATTACGTGCTTAAAGGGACATTATAGATGAGATTAAATTCAGTATCCAAGGTAGTAAAATTTCCTGGATCATCTAGATGAAACCAATGCCATCACAGAGACCTAATGAAAGGGAGGTAAGGAGGTCAGAAGAGTAGGAACCACCTGACAACATGAGTGAAGACCTGAGTGAGGTGGCCACAAGCCAAGGGATGCAGCCACCGGAGAGAAGTAGGAAGAGGCAAGGAGTAGATTCTGTCCCCAAGGGCTTTCAGAAGGAAGCTCCTTGATTTTAACCCCATAAGTCTCATTTCAGATTTCTGGCTGTTGTTCTAAGCCAGAGTTTGTGGACGTCTGTTACAGCACTGACAGAAAAGTACAGCTGGCTCATAGCTGCCTTTGTTACTCAGCTCCGTGTTCTCTAGATGTCACTTCTGGCCTTGTGTGGGTTCTTCAGAGCACAGTTTGGGGCCTTCGAGGCATAAGGTCATAGCTGCACCTCTGCTTTGGTCGGATACTGGGAGTCCCTCCCTCCTGGTGCTATGGGAGTTCACTCTGCATATCATTCTGCATGGAAGCAGTTGCCGAAGGCTCTCTCTTCCTTCTGGGACTTATACTGGGAAGCACCCACATGTTTGTCCTGTACATACAGGGAGTCTGCAAAGAAAGCCCAGCAGCCTCTCACTAAAGTTCTTACAGGTGCATGTCTGAGCAGATGCACACTAAGCCTTGCCAGATCTGGAGTGAAGGAAGCAGAGGCACTTCTCACCTCTGCCATGGGGGGAGGGCCAAGGAGCCAGTGCACACCTTAGCCTCAAATCAAATCCTCTTGGCATATGTCATCCAAATGGCTACTATCACCTCTTCTACCTCAGAGCAACTACACAGGGGATGAAACTGAAGTGCTGCATTAGTCAGGGTCTCACATTCATTTAATTCACGGAGGGTATCTTCTGATTCATCAACTTACCACAGTCACATCGTGGGAAATGCCTTGAAGCAGGGGCTATGTGGCTAGAAGGATCTCTAACAGAACCTGACTCAAGGAAAAGGTGTCCTTGAAAGACGTGGAGCATGCTAGGTGGAAGAGAAGCTGCCCAAGGATTTCTTGGAGGCAAGGTACCAATTTTAAGGAGAAGAGAGGAGGAGGTTGTGCAGCCAGAGGAGAGACAAAGGAATATGTGACCTGGGAGGGAGACAGGGGGTCAAGGTTGGGTAGATTTGTACCTCCATTCAGAGAAAGGGTGACTGAAAGGCCACTGTGAAGTATGGAGAGCATATTTGAGAAAAGTCATGGGTTCACAGGACATTAATGTCATCTCCCAGGCAAGAAGGTGGTGGCCAGGGTCAAGATGGTGGAGGATTGGCTAACAGGAGGTAGCAGGCTACAAGCTATAGGAGGACAATGGCACAAAGGTTCAGTGAGATGGAAGGGGAAGAAAGAGGGACACAGATGACCTCTAAAGTCTTCTGCTGGTGTAACAGACTGGATGGAGGAGAAAAGATTAGGAAATGTTTGTGAGTTGAGTTTGGGCAAAGTGAATTTGAAGTGCCTTTTAGACATTCAGGAAGAAACAAACAAGCAACCTGGGTATTTTTATCTAAGGCTCAGAGGAAGCACTTGAACTAGAAATATAACCAGGTGAGGCCATTGGCAGTTAGTGAGTCTAACCTGGAGCTTTGGCTACAGTGAGAAGACCCCAGTGTGAGCCCCCAGGAGTTCCAGGACAGGAGGAGGGACTATCAGAGGAGGAACAGAGGAGAAAGAGGAGGGAATGCAAGCAAAGGACCAGAACAAAATCAAGGAGACTCTTTAAAGGACCATTGCTGGTATGAGGGCATGAGATGTGGCCTCATACACACTGGCTTGTAGGAGTCCAAGGAAACCCACAAAACACACAAAGACAGGCTTTGTGCACAAAAACAAGGTGTCAAGTGCTGGGCTCATTTTTTTTTGAAATCAACAAGAGCAGTCATAGAGACTCTATAAAGCGGGGGCAGTTGGCAGTAAGAGTGACTACCACTTCCACCTGTGGGAGATGGCTACAAAGGTTAGCCACTCACCAGGTGACATCAGAAGTTTTGACTAATCACAACTCAATATGTGAGTGGAAATTTTCCTCAAAAAACCAAAAAGGCAAAGAATGAATTAGGCTGAGTTGTAACTAATAGAAGAGGAGGAGTCATGTGATGATATAGGTGAAGTTGAAAATGGAATCATCAATGTACTTATGTGTGTAGGTACTTAGATTACCTTACATTTTAATCTACTGTGAGTTTTCTTGTAAAACAAAATTAAGCTATTAGTAAAGGGTGATTTTTTTTCATTTTGCTTTTTCTTGAAATGATGAGTTGTTGCTTTTAGAAAAAAGGCATAATGATTTGGATCATAAACATATGTTCCTAAAAAAAAATCACCAGAAAGGAATGCCTCTATGCTGCTGATGGGAATGCAAATTTGTACAACCTCTCTGGAAAACAGTCTGGAAATTTCTGAAAGAACTGACCATATGACCCAGCAATTCCCCTATTGGGAATATAGCCAGAGGAACTCAAATTATTCTACAAAGAAGATACCTGCACATATATGTTTGTTGCAGCTCTATTCACAACAGCAAAAGCATGGAACCAACCACGTTGCCCATCGAAGCTAGACTGGATTAAAAAAAGTGTGGTACATATACACAATGGAATATTATGCAGCCATAAAGAATGACAAATATATGGACTTTGCAGCAACCTGGATGGATTTGGAGTTGATCATACTCAGTGATTTATCACAGAAACAAAGAAGAGAGTACCATATTTTCTCACTTATAAGAGGACCTTGAACAATTAAGCTATAAGAAAGTGACTGGCAGTAATGAGAAACTGTTGGTTTTGTGGGGAATGGGATTGGCAGTTGAGGGAAACTGCTGGGGAGGGAGGGGCCTACCTCATTAACAGGGGTATCTGCATGATCAATGTTTGTATACCTAACCCTGAATTGTACCCCACATCTTTATAATAAAAATTTAAATCACCAGCATATTGTACCAACAAATTCAAGAATGACGTGAAATATAGAACATCCTAAGGAATCCACTAAAAGCTATTAGAACCAATATCATAGTGGGACTGCAGGATATGAGATCAATACACAAAAATCAATTGTATTTTTATAAACTAGCAATGAACAATCTGAAAATAAGATTAGCAAAACAGATTCATTTAACATAGCATCAAAAATACATACTTAGAAATAAATTTATAAAAAATCCAAAAAGTATACTTGATATACTTTGCAATCTGAATATCATCAAACACTGTTAAAAAAATGAAAATAGACTTTACGTAATGGAAAAACATCCCGAGCTCATGAATAAGAAATATTGGTAAAATGGAGTGATGGCTAGTCTTATAAGTCAAGTCTATTTGGCTAGGTTACAGTCCCTTGATATTCAATTAAACACTAACCTGGTTGCTGCTGTGAAGGCATTTGGTAGATGTGATTAATGTTTATAAGAGAGATTGTCCTTGATCATCTGAGTGGGCCTGATTCAGCAGTTGAAAAGCTTTAACAAAACTGAGGTTTCTCTGAAGAAGAAAAACTTTTTCCTATGGACAGCAGTTTCTACTTGTGCCTCAAAGTTCTAGCCTGTCCTCTCTGATAACCTGCCCTGTGGATTTTAGACTTGCTTAGACAGCCTCCACAACTGCTAAACTAATTTCTTGCAGTCAATCTCTTAACATAAACATTTTGCTGGTTGTGAAACTCTGACTGATACAATGACAATAGTCCCCAAATTAATCTACAGATCCAATTCAATTCTTACTAAAATCTCAGCTAGCTTTTCTGCAAAAATTGACAGTTTGATTCTAAAATTTATATTGAAATTTAAGGGTCCCAGAGCAGCCAAAACAGTCTTGAAAAAGGAGAACAAAGTTGGAGTCCTCACGCTTACTGATTTCAAAACCTACTACAAAGCTACAGGAATCAAGACAGTGTGATACTGACATAAAAATAGAAATTTTGATCAGTGGAATAGAACTGAAAATCCAGAAAGAGTTCATTTTCAAAAAGGGTGCTAAGACAACTCAGTACAGCGAGAATAGTCTTTTCCACAAATGGTGTTAGACAACTGGCTATTCATATGCAAAAAAATGAAGATGCTTGTTTTATAAGGCATGAAAAAATTAACTCAAAATGATCAAATTCCTAAATGTAGGAGTGAGCTAAAACTCTAAAACTCTTAGGGGAAAAAATAGGCATAAATCTACATGACCTTGGATTGGATTAGGCAATAGTTTCTTAGATAGGAGACAAAAAGTATAAACAACAAAAGAAAAAAATAGATAAATTGTTCTTCAGCAAAATTAAAAACATTTGTGCATTCAAGGATACTATCAAGAAAATAAAAAGACAAAATAGGAGAAAATATTTGCAAATCATACATTGAATAAAAAACTTGTATCTAGAATATATAAAGAACTCTTGCAACTCAATAACAAAAAGACAAATAAACCCATTTAAAAATGAACAGAGGACATACATCTCCAAAAAACATATACAAATGCCCAATAATTACATGAGAAGATGCTCAAGATCATTAGCCTTTAGAGAAATGCAAATCGAAATCACAATAAGATGCTACTTTACACCCACTAGAACGGCTAAGATGAAACAGATAATCACAAATATTGGCAAGGATGTGGAGAAGCTGGAACCCTTACACATTGCTGGTGGAGGTGGAAAATGGTGCAGTCATTTCGGAAAGCCATCCAGCAGTTTCTCAAAATGTTAAACATAGAGTTACTATATGACATAGCAATTCCACACCCTTATAGATACCCAGGTGAAATGAAAGCATGTCCACACAAACCTGCACATGAACATTCATAGCAACCCTGTTTAAAATAGCCCCAAAGTGGAAACAACCCCAATTCTCATCAACTTACAAATGGATAAATAAAACATGGTATATACATAAAAAGAATTAAAATGTTATGCATGTTCTAACATGGATAAACCTTGACAATGCTATTCTAAGTGATAGCTTGCATTCACAGAGGACTACGTACTGTAGAGAGAGAAAGTAACTTAGTGACTGCCTAAGGCTGGGCAAGGGAGTTAGGGAAAAATGGAGAGTTACTACTAGTGAGTATAGGGACTCTGCGGGGGGGAGGGGGTAGTGAAAATGTTCTAAAATTTATTGTGGTGATAACAGTTCAACTCTAAATATACTAAAACCACTGATTGTACACCATACAAGTGAATTGTGTGGCATATGAATTGTATCTCAATGAAGCTATTATAAAAAAGAATATGATTACCTGACTCTATTAATGAGTCCCTACAAGTTAATAAGAAATCTATCTAAGGCTTCACTGTGGTCCCAAGAAAACACGTAAAGAACAACGAGGTTGTTTTCAGTGGAGACCTAAGCTGTGAATTCAAACTCTATGAGAATGGGTTGCCTTTTAGCTTACTATGGGGAAGGATTTTCTTCATTAAAGAAAAGAGTAAAGGAGGGACGGGGAGGGAAAAGGAGGGAGAGAGGGGAAAGGACAAAGTTGATTAATTCCAGACAAGACTGACTATACACCATCTAGCTGATACTTGGTGTTTGAAGCACCCCTCCCTCCAGAAGTCCCCTCCGGCTCCTCTGATCTGGTTGTTCCAGCTTTGGGTTTTCCACGCAAGATGTCCTGTCCCCTTTGAGCTTCTCTTTGTTGAGCCTGGGTCAGATCCAGACCAGGCAAAATGGAGACCTGGAATTCCACACTTCACCAGCTGGAACCTACTCTTGGCAGTCCTGAAGGCTAGTGAAAAAGCAAATAGAATATCATGGAGGAATGAGATCCCAAATGCTCAGAAGTTCCAGCCCAGTTAGAGCAGGATAACCAGAATCATCTTTCCTTGGAAAAAAGAGATTGCTGTTCAATTTTAACAAAGCCTTGGGGAAAGAAAGAAGGGAGGGGGGAGAGAAAGAGGGAAGAAGAGAGTAGGAAAGACAGGGAGAGAGAGAGAGAGAGAGAGAGAGAGGAAGGGAGAAGAGGAGGAGGAGGAAGAGGAGGAAGAGAAAGAGGAGGAGGAGGAGGAGGAGAGGCAGCATCTGATCTTTGGGGGTTTGGAGAGGCAGGTAGAGTGGTGCAGTGAGACTTAGGCCTTTGTTCCTGGTCCTCTGATCCCGCAGCTCTCCCTACACCCAGGGCTTGTACATTCTGGGGGACTCTTGGTGCTGAAGTAGGAACATAGGCTGTAAAGAGTGAGAGGAGCCAGGCTCGATGACTCAGCCTGTAATCCCGCGCCTTTGGGAGGCTGAGGTGAGTAGATTGCCTGAGCCCACGGGTTCGAGACCCGTCTGGGCAACTTGGCGAGACCTCATCTCTACAATAAATCAAAAAATGAGCCGGGGTGTGGTAGTGCGTGCCTGTAGTTCCAGCTACTCGGAAGGCTGAAGCAGAAGGATCGCCGGAGCCCACCTGGTTGAGGCTGCGGTGGCCGGGAGCGGCCACTGCACTCCAGTCTGGGCAACAGAGTGAGACTCCAACTCAAAAAAAAAAGAAAAGAG